>NW_027020790.1:0-32507 GCF_036884655.1 Musa acuminata AAA Group
TAGGATCTTAAGTTCTTTTGGTTAAAATGTATTTTCCTTTTGAGTTTGGTCCAGACTCCAAAAAATTTTGCAGCAACTTAACATGTTAACTGGTTTTCTGCATTGTTTTAGAAAATCTTCTAAGGATTTTTGTTTAAACAACATGAAACTCATTTTTGGCCAACTTGTTAGGCTCTCATTGTTTTCTATTATTATTTCTTTTGTACTAGTACTGTGGCTGTGTAGCAATCTTACATTTGACTTTCTAAAGATTTTAGAGTTGTGTTTTCTGATATATATATAATGAATTTGTTTGAATTGCTATTTGCAGCCATAGATAGAAGAAATTCTAATAAATTGTAGTGTACCTTATTCTAATTAATGTGGTCCAACATGTGGACTATCATCATCCTGTGTGATGAAAAAGCAGCCAAATTAAGATTTTCTTTGGCTGCTTTTTCATCATCGTGGACTATCATCATCGTAATGGACTGAAATACGAACCTTGCACAAGATATTCTTCAAAGTCCGCAAATGTTATGTGATATAATTCTTACCTAATTTACATTGATTTTGCTAAACTTATGCTATTACTATATTTATTTCTAACTTAAAAATCATATCCTAACTTTTTTTATATTTTCAGGTATTTTCGGATGGTTTTACACCTAAATTAGATGTACCGCTCGGTATGCCCTAGCGTATCGCTCGGTACGCCCTAGCGTATCGCTCGGTACATGGTACCGTACCGTACCGAGCCAACCTCGAAACATCGGTACGCATTGCATACCTTGGTATCTATAGTAATTATTTATTGTAGTAGTTGTTTATATGATATTATTAATATATCTTAGTAAATATATTGTAGTTATTTTTATGTTATCTTGTATACAATTCAGATGAAACAATTGTTTCCAAGCATGTTAAGTGTGTTAGTTTTAGTTTTCTTTGCTTAAAAATGACACAAAATGAGAACATCATTTACTTTTTTGATTAATCTGGGATGTTAGAGCTTTCCTAAGGTTATGATTTTGAGATACCAAGGACTAGTGAAGTGTAGTTGAATTTGTATGTGCCCTGATGGTTTTGATTGTATGTACTGTAGATAAGTAGTGTGGCTTTTATTTTTCGCTGACGCTGGTTATTACAACTTTTCTCATAGATACTCTGAATCAAATTTGTTTTGCTAATGGCTAAGTTTAGTCGGATCTGTAAAAATGACCTCTTTACTGAAGTTCCTTAAAACGAGGTCTTTAACACTTAAAAGTTGAATAAGGTTTCCCTTTGACTTTTGGTGGTTTCTGTTTCAGAACATTGGGAGTTTCTGTTACCTTTTCCAGAACAATCTTTTTGAAGACAAGAATTGTATGAATCTCTTCTTTGTCTTTTATGGGATTTTGTAGGGCCTGGATGATATGTTAGCAATCGAATTTTGAGATCCCTATATATTATGGGATTTTGAAGACAAATTGTATGAATCTCTTCTTTATCTTTTATGGGATTTTGTAGAGCCTGGATGATATGTTAGCAATCGAATTTTGAGATCCCTATATATTATGCCAGAGCATTTGATCTTTTGTCACCTACTTTTAACTAAATTATCTATGTTTCATATGATGGTTTGCTCATTATTAATGAAACAAATACTGTGGACTCCAATATTGTGCTCCAGTGTTCTTGAAGTATGTTGATTTGTTCCTTTTTGTTCATCTGACCCTGTGACAATATGTTAATTATGAATGAAATAAATGCATCATGCCCCTTCTGATGACATCTGATCTTTTTGTTATTATTTTGTTTTCTTCTTTTCATTGCACATTTAGGGTGCATTAGCTGTTAAATTTCTTGAGATTCATGACTTCTTTCAGATTTTTGTGAGATGGCAAGAAGAATCACGAACTACCACAGAACATCTCGTAGGTTTAGGTCAACTCCATATCCATTGCCTTCATATCACCGACCTATTCCAGAAAGAGAAGAAAATTTGAAGAAAGCAGCATCCTTCACTTTGGAAAAAAAGGATTGGAAGGGTGCGACCTGCCCGGTGTGCATGGAATTCCCACACAATGCTGTCCTCCTCCTTTGCTCATCTCATGACAAGGGCTGCCGCCCCTACATGTGTGCAACCAGCTACCGCTATTCTAATTGTCTTGAACAGTTCAAGAAGGCAAATGCTAAAATGACATCAACATTGGACAATCGGATCCACTATTCGCCTGCATGGAAGAAATCTGAGGTAAGAGAGCTAGTGTGTCCCCTGTGCCGTGGCCAGGTGAAGGGATGGACTGTGGTTGAACCAGCACGAGAATATCTCAACAAGAAGAGGAGAAGCTGCATGCAAGACAACTGCTCATTTATTGGGAACTACAAGGAGCTCCGTAAACACGTGAGAACTGATCACCCTTGTGCTAAGCCCCATGCCGTGGATCCTACTCTTGAACAGAAATGGAGAAATCTCGAGTACCAGACAGAACGGGCAGATGTGATCAGCACGATAAGGTCTTCGATGCCTAGGGCAGTTATACTGGGGGACTATGTGATAGAAATGGGTGATAGTGACCCTGATAGTGATTATGACAACGAGGATGATGATGGTTTTTTTGACAATGGAAATGTGATCTTTGGCAGGAGGAATCATCGGAGTTTCTTTAATGCTCTCCTCCGAGAGTCGACTCGACATCGGAGGCTTAGCAGGAACCATGTATCTGAGGTTGGGGAAGGCAGCAGCGGCTATCTTCCAACCATTGTTGATCATGCTTCTCTTGATGCAACTTTTAGTTATCCGTTGGAGGAATATGATGACGAGGAAAGTACCATAAGTATAATCCATCCCGAAAGGCAGCATCATCGTCGTAGGAGCCTTGGGAGATCGGTACATGGTGCTAGATTATTGTAGTAGCACAGGATCAGATTCAAGGAAAGATATTATCCTTTAAGCATAGCTAATGCTTGAACTATTATTTTCCTCTTTTCTTCACACACATGATTGTCTGTTATAGCAAACATCAAAGCTTGTTCCTTGTGTCTGTTCCAATGTAGTTATTGATGATAATGGCTATGCTTGATTCTTTTTTCTTTTTTTTTTTTGTCTGAAACAAACATGGTGGAACAAATCAAAGCTCGTCATTTGGGGGTAACAATCTGGTTTTAATTGTAATTTCAGCTTTAAGAAACATTTGACATATTTTTTCTTGTCATGCTTGGTGTTTTGCTTGGGCTTGCAAGGAACCATGGAACAGGCACTTGTGGTTGGTAGCTTTAGTTATCTTCTCCATTTATGTTCCTTGAGATGATCAAGATGATGTCATTTGCCATGGAAGTATTCGTTAGTTTAATTAGAGCTGTACTTTATCTACGAGACTTTGTTTCCTACCCATGGGGTGGTTGGAGGGGCAGCATGTATGAGACTGCAGGATGGAGAACAACTCCATCAAGCAACTGCCTGTATGACTGCACATGTGATATACTGATGTTTTTTATTATAGAGAAGCTGGGCATTTAACCTAAAGCTGATATTGATTGGCTTAGATTGACCTTAATCTTATTAGTGACCATAGTTTGATGTGGTAGGGATTAGGTCATTATTAGAATGCAGGTAAACTGGGGGCATTTTCAACTGCAACAGATGTTGAAAACTTGCAATGGTTGCATTTTATTGGGAATTTTGGATCTGCAGTCAGTGTGGATACTATGAACCCCATAAATAGTTTACATGGAAATAGTTTAGGATATGTCCCAAATCATATTCAGCTCTAACATCTTCAAACTTGCATGTAAACCAACTTAAGTTTGATACGCGAATCAAGCTCAAGTATATGATTCAAGCCATATAAATTGTAACTAAAATTTAAATTAAATAAAGATTTTGATTGTGTCATAAAAATATCAAAAGCTTGAAGAAGAAGAAGCAGAAGCAGATCATAAAAACTTGATTAGAAAAAGGAAATAAAAAGTTCTGATGACCAAAAGAGAGGTACTGATCTCATCTAAAAATGTCTTCTCTCACACATATATGTAGTAGTAGTAGTAGCGGTAGTAGAACCAACTAAATCCAACATGTAATCAATTTTTCTCTCAATAATCAATTTTTCTTTTTGTGCAAACTGCGAGTGGCGAAAGTGAATTTTGATATCAGGATGTTGTAGATAATACTATTCATCGCCATTAAAATCATCATGATTGAATGTCCTGCTCATCATAAAAATTTATAGTGCTGTAAATTAAAGGGAAAACCACAAAAAGAGTATAGCATGAGAAATAAGAAACATGGAAGCAATGCCTCTGATGTAGTCTGCAGTTGTTTGTTTGTTTGCTCCCCAAACTTAACAACATTTAAGGAAAAGAAAATTACAATGTTTAATTAATTTTAAATAGCGGGTAGCCGTTGCTAGCAATGTGCTCGATGATGCGTGAACAAGGAAAATAGAAGAAAAAAAAAGATATATAAATGAGCAAAATACACTTTGACCATTTTAACACCTACAGGTCGATTCATATACATAGCAGAGAACCAGGAAAAGGATTTCTAATCCAGGCTTCTCTTACTCAGTAACACTTGCCATTCACAAAAAATAATCTCCAGAATCTAACCCAGCCTCAGAGAAGAGAGACTACCAATTACCTCAACTTTTGTTGACATGGCTGCAAAGATAAAGTTAGGAGGCTTTCAGCTGCTGATCTCATTAGCTGTTGAATCATCACTGAGATTGCCGTCCAAGTATCATCCAAACACCAACATTCTCAGTGATTATTTGGATATTTTACAAGCATAATCTGGATAAAGAGCGAAAAAAATTTACAAGGTAAGTGATTTGTATTGCAAGTAAAAGTTTGGTAGAATCCTGGTACACCTACCTACGTATGCCTTCCTTCCATGGCTTCCTTCTTGATTTGGCAAGTTGAGCAGAGGAAGGGACCATCCCAAGGATTGATTGTTCCAGGCTTTGATGAACCAGCAGCATGTACAGAAATGCCTTCACCCGGTTTCATCTCCAACTGGCAAACGGCACAGTTGAATGGTTTGAACATGGTAAATGCTGGATATTCTGGATCCAACCTGCCATTGCGATTACTTGTTCGTAAGTCTTACACATCAGATCAACTTACATAAGCAAACAAGATGCTTTACAAAATCTCCTTGTCATAAAAAAGAAACGCCTTACAAGAGCTTCCAGATCAGGAAGGTCTTTGTTTAACACTAGGGAATCCATTTGACATGAGATATATGAAAGATGTGGGAAGATATATTTAAGTCAATGCTCATAGTCACATCCACATGAAAAAAAAATTATAATCTATTTAACTAGCAATCTTCTACTTCCTCGAGAATTTTGCAATTGCAGGACCTACGAATTCTTCAATATCTCAGACTTCTCCCTTCTGTCCCCTCAGTCAGATGAGAAGGCATCACTTAAATCTGCCAATCAAATGTGTGGATATCACATGGAAAAGACTACCTGATAAGATTTTCCTAACATTTAGATTTTCCCTCATATTTGCTTCTAATAAGATGCATTCTTTTTCAGGAACAACACCAAAACAAGCAGATATTTCCGAATATTCGGGTTCAGCTATATACATACTTTCTAGTCATCTTAAATTTATTTGGTTGTCTACGGCTCTACATGTAGCTGAACTAAAAAGTGGCATTTAGAAAGCTACACATACCAACGTGGTTTTCAAATTCTGCTGTTTAGTTTATCAGATGTTGCTATAGGAAAATACGCAGATCATGAACATTGAGCAAAAGGACATGACCCGGTGGAAGATGGATTAAAATAGTGGTTTTAAGAGGATATGGAGGTTTTGAGAGGATATCGAGTGTCCTAAGTGATTTCTTTTTTGAGTTGTATGTTTTTCTGTTAATATAATTATGAATGCAGTCGAGGTTGGTTAGTAAGATTACATAGGATTGATCTAAACCTGACACTATCAGACGACAAATCCAGCCTCCCAAATCTGGACCTGAGTGATATAACAAGCAAGTTAAATCAAGCATACTTAAGTCAATGATCAAGTTCACAAATGAAAATCACATTATTATTGTTTTTTTTTTTTTCTTGAATAAAGTTGGTCAGGTTGGATTGATCTGTCAAGTAGGATTTTGGATCCTCACTTTACTAATAATAAGATTGATTGCTCCATTTCAAATGACCAAGCCGTAAAATTGGAAACAACCAAAATAAGCATTAAGTATAGAATTCTAACCGCCTGTGCTTTATTCCTATTTCATGTTGCCCATTCCTGGTTTACCTTGTAATTCACCACTATCTAAGAATTCCCCCTTCAGAAAGTGTATTTCAATTACTCAACCGATGTTAAAAATCAAGAATTTTGAAAGGGAATAGTTGATGCATTGACATATCATTTGATATTAATGTGGCACATATTTAGGAAATGTTGAGATGGAGTATATGTGGTGACTGTACCTGCCATCTTCATTCTATACAAGTATCACATGAGCATCACATCTATATTGTTCTCATGTGGCAGATGCGGGTGGCATCCATGTGAGCCAATATGGGTCCATACAGGGACCTTTTTGTCTGCCATATGGGCAAATCATCAATGCCATGTCAGGATTTATTTGTATAATTACACTATATATATTTCTCTTTTTATTAATTCTAATCTTTGTATGACCTTTTCCTTGTAAATAACAAGTATAAAAAGCCATAGTGTCTCGACTATCTGAAGTTGGGCACATGGGTCTTTTCCACCATTGACCTTTTCCTATATTATTTGAAATTAATGAACGCAAATGAGGTCCTTTTTTTTTTGTTGCATGACTGCCAAGTAAGTTAAGTGTCATAAAGTGAACCACACGTAGGTTAAGTGAATCGAGTTTTACCAAAGATGAGTACACTGTAGCTAACCCTTCAAATTAATGGTTATGCAAAATGGGACTTTGGATAGCCTCGAGCAACGTAGTTTAAAGTTTAGTTTTAGTGACTACTTCTAAAATGATGCAACACATGTTGCTCACCACCAATGAGCACAATGCTAAAAGCAATGCCTTGGTCAACAGTCAACATCGTTCTTCGTGAGGAAGTTTTCTTTGTCTACTTTTATTTCCCCTGAAACCTTGGCATCCTTTGTCTTCTTTGGATATGACTAAACCATCTTAAATAATGTTTCCTCATCTTTGCCTCTGAGATATCATCAATGTATTTGTTTCTACTTCTATCTTGTAAGCAGATATCCAAGCATCCTCTCTCAGCTAATGCTAATTGAGAAGCCAGTCTAGATAGCTTCACAGACACAGAGAAGCCTCACATATAAACATCATCATATCGCTGCCTACCTATATGAATGTAATATCATATGCTTCACAATGGAAATACAAAAGCCTACCTCAAACAATTATATACAACATGTGCTTATGCATCTGATTTAGATCATCAGATTATACAGTATTGAAATAAAAAATGCATGCATCTACTAAAACTTGAGAAAAAAGCGCTGATCATAGAATATGCAAAATTTTGTCTCTAGAAGAGCCACCAAAGTGTTTTCTGGCTGGAGATACAATATGCAAGAGTAAATTTCAATCCATACTGAAACTTCGGCCGGTAATTTAACATACTAATATGCAATAGAATTCAAGCCTGATTTTGCAGTCAGGTTTGGCTTAATATATACGGACCTTTGGGCAAGGATTGGGGACCCATCCTCAAAGATTTCTTCTACCATGTCTGCTTCAGAATAGTCTCTATCTGAAAATAATGATGACTCAGAAGATCTTCGACGGAACATATTCTTGAATACACCTTTCCCTGGTCTCTTAAAAGCTGGAAAGGAAGGTGATATTTTCTCCGGTGGTAGTATGTCAACCACAATGCATGTAGTATCATCTCGAAGTCCCTTTAACTGCACAGCTTCCTGAATGAAATTTGAATTATATCTGGCTACCAAAGATTGTGATGTACTATGATCTAAGTAACAATGTTCTCCTGTACCTTAATAATTCTGATAGCTGCAGCTTCTGCCGGCAACCCACGAGAACAACTAAGAGCCTTTTCTGCAGTCAAAGCATCCCATACACCATCGCTTGAAATGACAAGCCGCCCTCCAGCATTTGACAGCTGTAGCAATTATACAAACCATTTATTAGCATAAGCACTTTCATCTAAAAAGAAAAGAACTGAATACTGTCATAAATTACAGTCAAAATACATAGATTACTGCCTATAAAACCAATTTGATGTGTTTGCTTTCATGAAAGAGATTTCACAACACAATGGCAAGATTGAGACAGAGATGCAGAACAAGTTCTGTATACTTTTTAGATGTGTTACGTGCAGGCCAACAATAAAAAGCCATAATTTTGAAACAATGTCCTTCACCAAAGGGCCACTGTTCTTTAGGGGATTGAAAAACTCCGAGAAGTTTTAAACGTGATTTATAACAGAAATCAAAAGAATGAAAATGAAAGATCAAGTACCTACTTAGTTTTTATTTGAACATAACAACAACCTACATAACGATCAGGATGTTTTTCACCTTTTTCATTTTACCCTTTTGACATTATATTGGCGGGGATTTTAAATGCATAAAATGTTAGTACTCTTTGTAAACCTAGAGGCAACTGTGATTTAAGTTAGGAACATAGACATAAAATGTTACTGCTCTTTGTGATCTAAGTTAGGAACATAGAATACATCAGAAAAATGAAAATATGGAAACTGAAAATATGGAAAAACGATTTTCTTTCTTTCAAGAAATTAGGAAAATTACTTATGCACCTTCACTTGCTTCACATGTGGAATAGGAACAATAAATTCGCCGACATCCATATCTCCAATTGATCTTGATAGGCATAAGCCACCTGGCCAGCACCTAAGGGGGCCAAACTGGAAAGTGTTTTTGTCAGTTAAATAAGTGGATGAAGGCAAGATAAGTTCCCAAGAAACTTAAGATACATTCTGCATCCAGAACTTGTGTTTCTGTGTATCTCAACAACAATAACATGAACTAATGCCAAGCATCACTTCCAGTTAGCTTCTGTAGATGCAAAGCTTCATATTATACAGCTATGAATCATGGGCAAATATACACCATGATGTGGACATACTGACACAGAAAACTTTATAAGAGCGTCACACGACAGAGCATGTAGATGATGACTATTACATGTTCTAAGTTTTAGCCTTTATGGTAAACTTTAGACAATCTGGGAATCCACGATAATCATATATGAAATTTAATAAGGAACAAACATTCACAAAAATAGTTCAACCGAGTATACAAAACATTAAGTGAAATTTTCAAATTACATGCATATTACCACAATTCAAATTGTGAAGTACCAGATATATGATAAATTTTGGTGTCCAGCAACGACATGGCAAGCATGTCTAGACATCCATGCTTCAGAGGTTTTACAAGATTATAAACCAAATTTTCTTTTATCCTTCACAACAAACATCGATATCAGCTATGCCATTATACACATCTATTATTATATGCCAAAAAATAAAAATAAAAGTGACATGATTTTTTCACTTTAAAATTAAATGGTATGCTTGAGAGCTACACTTTGGTTCAACTCTAAACATACATGCATCTGGCCACACTTAAACCTACAAATGTATCACTTGAAAGAATGGCTAAGCTGTGCTTTCAAAAGAACATGTCACTTGAAAGTAATTCTAAGGTTTGAAGTTATTCATAGCACAATCACATGCCTTATTCAAACATTTTGTAATGACAGAGTTGCAGGCTTGAGAAACATATGTGCTAATTCCTGCTAGATGTATAAGAAGTACATGCTCAACACTACTTACACTCATTTATCTTAACAAGACATGAGGATCACCCATTGAAGATTTGGATCCATTTATTATCCGATCGCCAATGTCAACCTTTATAAGTTGCAAAAAAAGTTGTACAGGTATATTTTGACTAACAGGAAATGTTGGAGACTTGAATGATCTTAGATGGGGGATCAAATTACATTTGCCATTTTATTTATTTTAACTTCATCTCTTATTTCTTAGCTTTAATTCTATGTTCCTCATACAATTTAACTCGGTACATGTGAAACAAGCTAGTTATTGCTTGACCATAGTATCATAATTTACTGATCAAAATTGACATATAATTTTCTGGAAACAAAAGAATTTCTTCCTCAATTAAGATTTGGATAAATAATGACACTCACATTAGCAGTCGTTAAACAGCTGCTAGGTGGTTCAGTGAATTTGGTTGGATTATGTCTTTTTCTGTGTAGGAAAACAAGGTTCGCCATACCGATGCGTACCGCCCGGTACGGGCGGTACGTACCGGTCCGAGAGGCGACCGGTACGCGGACCGCCCTATACCGGGCGGTACACCGAATTCAGTATATATCGGGCGGTAACGGTCGAAATTTCGACCGTTACCGCCCGGTACCATTCGGTAACGGTCGATTTCGACCGTTACCGCCCGATACCACTCGGTAACGGTCGAAATCGACCGGTACCACTCGGTAACGGTCGAAATCGACCGTTACCACACTGTAGCAGTGCTACAGTGCTCCAACGGTCAAATTGACCGTTGGAGCCCTTTCTCCTCCTATTTAAACTAATCTTCTCTCCCCTATTTCATTATACTCTCTTAAACTCTCTCTCAAACATTTTTTTTCTCTCATAAACTCTATAAAACAACGATTTGTGAATTCAATCGAGGTAAATTTGAGAAGATTAAGAGGAAGAACTTTCTAATCAAGAGGTATGTATTCGTTTTCTTTAATTAGAGAGTAATTAAGTTATTTAATGCTGCGATTAGTTATTTTAATGATGATTTAATCGAAATTTGTTTGATTTTATATCAATTTAATGTCTTTAATACCTATTAGGGTATTTGTCATGTTTATAGTGGTGAAAGAGAAGTAAATGATTAGTGTAGATAAATGATAAGTTTATCATAATTTGAATTTTGAATCATATTGGATTAAAATTACATATTTAATGTTTCTTTTATGTGTTTAACATATATATGATGGTAAAATAAGTTTAATTATGTTTTATTAAAGTTTTTTAATACTGTAATTAGTTATTTTTACGATGATTTAATCAAAATTTATTCGATTTTATGTGAATCCAATATCTTTAATATCTATTAGAGTATTTGCCATGTTTATAATGTTGAAAGAGAAATAATTAGTGAAAAATTAACTATATTAATCACATAATTAGTGTATCTAATGATTTTAATACTTCTTTTATGCACGTAACATATTTATGATAATAAAATATGATTAGTTATGTTTTAATAAAATTACTTAATATTGTGATTAGTGATTTATGATCGATATTAGATCATGGAACTCGACAAGGTACTGGTCAAGTTTATGCGCGGAAGGGAAAGGAGAAGGGGAAGGGGAAGGTAGTGGATGAATATGAACAAATGCGACAAAGCATACATGATATAGACACAGAAAGAGACTCATCGTATTCACAGCCATCGTATTATGAAGAATCATATGGGCAACAACAGTATGGTGATAGTTGGTCATCCTTCTCTGAGCAACAGCATGATACAGAACAACACCAATATATGCCTCAAGAGCTGCCTCGGACAAATATGATTTATGACGATCAATCTACGATCAGTACCACATTGATGCATCAATGGCATACGGTGTATCAATACACTATGTCATGGGATCAATTTCATGATTGGGTCCAACAAACGTATCATATTGATATGTATCGGATCGAGGACCCCGATCCACCACCCGTGGAGGCTCGTCGTTCGTTTTGGTGGTAGAATTAACAATCAGGTATATCTAGATATATGATTATTTAATTCATTTGAATTTTAGAGTTTATATTGTAACAAAATAGTCTAACAATTCAACTGATTTTTCTATAGATATTTCAATCTATAACGAGCTGAAATACGAACCTCGAACAAGACTACCTCAAAGCCCGAAAAAGATATGTGATGCTATTTTTTATCTAATTTACATTGATTTTGCTAAACTTATACTATTACTATATTTATTTGTAACTTGAAAACTCTATCCTAACTTTTTTTTTAATTTTCAGGTATTTTCGGAGGGATAAATCGATAAAATCAAGTGTACCGAGCGGTACACCTCGGTGTACCGCTCGGTACGCCGTACCGTACCGTACCGAGCCGGCGTCGAAACGCCGGTACGGTACGGTTCGGCGAACCTTGTAGGAAAACATGTTTCTTAACAGAGCCATAAAAATTAAAAGAGACCTCAAGAAGGATACAAAAGCTAAACGAACTGATAATAACAAGAATAAGGTATATCTCACAATATGTTCCAATTTAATCAATTATAGGAAGAAAAACTCAATTCTAATTATGATAGACTGATGATTGATAACAGTCGCACATAATCTATCATACTTTGTTGCTAATTATGTCTTTATTACAGCAATTATTATATAGCGCTAGCATGTTTAAGCCGATTCACGTGTACCAATTGCAGTAGGCTGAACTATTTATAACAAGTTCAGAAACACCAACAATGCACAGTAGAAGATTAAAGAAATGGAAACAAGAGATGCTATAAAGCAGAATTCAATTGTTCAAATAAAGTTTCATAAACTGTTCTGCTACTTAAAAAAAAAGTACTCGCAGTTGGTAAAGATATAAAAGATACCTCTGCACCACCGACGACATTCATCCTTCCAACTTCTCCACCGCAAGCAGTTATACGTTCCACCCTAGGACAGAACCGACCTTCTTAAGGGAGTGACGATGGTTGCATGCATAAATATCGAAAAGCAGAAACATGCCATGTCTAGTATTCAAAAAGTGTGAGAACATACTCTTCCTCGTTTGCTTCCAAACGGTGATCGGCTGACAAAAAATAAACTGAACCTTCAGCAGATTCTAGTATGCAACGAGAATCACCAACAGATGCCACAGTCACAACCCATCCATCAATTATGACAAATGTCACAGTTGTTCCAGAAACACTTGCTGAGAAAATGACAGACGTCAGTTCGTCACAGAGGAATTTGTGCTATAGAAAAACTGTCTCATGATCATGTTAGTTGCAGAGATGAAGTGCTCCATATAGGTAACTAGTGTTATACACTAAAAGTTATACCCTAGAAGATCATTAGTCATGCTATATGTAATCTCTAGAAACTCAACACAATTTTCTTATCAATGTTCATACCAATTTTTTTAAAATCTTTATCAGTTTTAACAAATCCTGCAACCAAAGCTCTTGGTAATGCTTGAATCCACTCATTCCTGCTAAGGTCTGATGGAATTGCACTTAAAACATTGTTCAAGAGATTCTCCTTGGAGTATGTAGCAGCTGCAGCCCCATTGTGACCATCAAAAAGCTGCAGGAGAAAAAAGAGCCCAGTGAAAAGATTCTGCAAACAGTAGCAACAAAACACATACAAACTTTGATGAAACATCAGATTTATGCATTAATATAGAACAAAATTTGCATACATTTGATTTCTGATATGCCTGTTTCTTATTTCATAGCAAGATTCTTCCAGTAGCTGATACAAGAAAAAGAATATAAATATTCATCCTTTCACAACAGCTGTTCTTGGCTACAAAAGTTATCAAATAAATGCCAAGTCCCCCTTCAATCCAATTAAGGCTTTACCAAACCACTAGCCTGGGATGTGAATCTTGGGCATCCAAAAGCAGTTTCTTCAATTCTGCCTTTCTTGTTATCTATCATTTGGTACAATAGATCTATTTAGCCGACCCCAAATAGTTGGAACTATGTTGTTGTCGTCTAGATGATCTTATTAAACTAAACTTCCAGCGTGTTCATAACTAAAGCACTACAATAAATCAAAGTCTCGCTGAGCTTTCAAATTGAAATTTCAAGCAACAATTTGCCTAAACCCTTTCAGAGATTTGATCGGTTCTATCAACACGCTTCAGTCAACGTACGTCAAACAATTATCTAATACCATCGCCTGAACAAGAACAACGACTGTTAGACCCACGAATCAGGCAAAACAATGTCGATTCTCGAACTAAAATGGACATTGCATCCTACAAAAGAGAGCCAAGATGTGAACTTTGGAAGCGAGAAACATTACAGCAAAGACTGAGAAGGTGGTGTCGCCTTGCCCGGGAACTCGCTGGCACTCGGTCTTCACGAGGGTGAAGTCCTCCCCCTTCTTGCTCTCGCTCGCCTCCCCGTAGAGGATGTCCGGTTTCTCGATCCTCTCCCATGACATCTCCCGCCTGAGGAGCACCGCCAACGGGACCATCCCGTCGCCATCCATCGCCGCCATCCGCCCGCCAATCTCGCCGCGAGAACAGCTTCGGTCTTTGGGGGTGGGAACGGAGAAAGGAGGTAAAACCCGACGGAGGGATCAACGGGTTGGCATCTTCGAAGATGCGGACTGGAGAAGGGGGAGATGGGAGATCTCAACAGGAATTGGGAGGTCGGAAGCTATCGAATTCGACGCAATGGGGAACGAAAAAAGAAAAGATTTATTGTGTTCGGCGTTATTTTATACAACGTAGAAATGGGAACGGAGAGGGAGGCTGTCACGGTGACATTGTCCTCGCGGGCCCGCAGACTAACGTGCGCCGCAGCAACGAGGGGAGTCGGAAGCTGCCGGCGCGCTTCAGCGAGCGCAGCAGCTTTCTATTTCCCTTTTCTTAAATCAAATATTCAGATTTTTTCTAGAAAATATCTATATTTTTAGTTTTTTTAATTGATATCCTCTCTTTTATTCTTTTTATTTATTTTTATATTGTTATAGTATTTTCTTTATAATATTTTTTTAATAAAATTTATATTTTTTATTAAAATATTAAAAATACTGTTATAAAAACATTATAAGTGACATCATTTTATATATCTTTAGTTATCATTGCTCATAGTAGTCAATTTGGATCATTTATAGTATATTTTTAGTAATTATTATAATATTTTTATTATTATAAATATAATATTATAATAAAATTATCTTTTTATTTTTATTTTGATGATGTTGTTTCTAAATTATTATATATACTAAATTTGAATCATAGTAGATATACAAATAGTTTCTAATGTGTTTTGATTTCATTTGACTCATTTACAGAGTTTTCAAGTTGGCTTTATAATATTTTCATTATAATAGATGAGAAATTTTTTTTCAAATTGTTTTTCAAATATTTTCATGGTTTTCAAATTGTTTTCAAATTGTTTCAAATGTTTTCAAATTGTTTTCAAATTGTTTTTCAAATATTTTCATTATAATAGATGAGAAATTTTCAAATTTTCATTATAATATTTTCTCATCTATTTTCATTATAATAGATGAGAAATTTTTTTCAAATATTTTCATGGTAGATATATCAAATTGTTTCCAAAACAATACAACAGGCTAAACAAATACTATAATAGATGAGAAATTTTTTAGGGATAATTTAGATTTTTTAAAAAAAAATTAAAAAATACTATTTGAAGAAAAAGTAAAATTAGGGATATTAATTGGAAAATACCCAAAATATAGGTATTTTATGAAGAAAAAAATTATCCTAAAATATTATATTATATATATGATAATTTAAAAAAAAATATTTTAGATTTTTCTGACCGGTGTCGCTTTTTATTTTTCTCTAATGATGCCTAATCTTTCTTTATATTAAAAAATATCCTTTATATGATATTAGAAAAAAGTCTCACTCCTACTAATATATTAGTTATAATATATCTGAATATGATTATAGTGTCTTTAGATATTTTATAATTCGTAAACCGACAAAAATACCTATTTGAAACTCATATACAGTAACAATAACTTAGTTTGTATTTAATTTTCAGTCTGTTATAATATACCTTTGTATAGTTTGTGGTGTTTTGTAATGGTGTCAAAAACATTAAACTATATTCAAAAATTAGTATGGGATCAATTCACCATATAGATCGGTCCAATATAAAATTGTGTTTTTTTTAATCTTATTAGCAGCATTTAAGGGATATAAAAAAGTGAGAGGAGCTATACTAAAAAACAAAAGATGATTTTTCCTCAAGATTTTGGCTTGTGTATATCCCATCCCGTAAAGCAAACTTTTCTCTGGTAATTAATGTCTCTTAGTTAGTTCCCATTAATTCGTTGACAAATTTCTTATGATATTGTCAAGGATAGGTTTTTATATTTTGTACATTATATTTATATTAATATGTTTGTTATTTTTGAAATAGTGGATTGAATTTTAGTAGACGGACTTTGACAAAATTTATTATTATTATTATTATTATTATTAACATCATAGCGAATATAAATTTTACATAAAACTCATTTAAACTTAACTATTTTCCAATGTCAAAACTTACAATAAATTCTTATATTGAACTTACACTAAATTTGAATCCTCGTTGGTCGAAAATTCAAAATCTCGATATCCATAAATTCATATGGGGCTTGTTTGAATAATAATAATAATAATAATAATAATTATTATTATTATTATTATTATTATTATTATTATTATTATTATTATTATTATTATTATTTGCTGCTTATGTTGTGAATGTTTATATGCCTTATTTTTGGGTCGATGTGATTGTCTGATACATGCGATAATCCCCAATTCATCTTCTCATCCACTAACAACGGTACTGCTGATAGTGTCATTCAGCACATAATTTCTTAGTTCGTCGTGTGAGTAATAATGTAGGATATATATTAGCGTTTGTTTTGGTATGTTTTCTATTGAATTGGAGTTGCGACTCCAGCAATATTCCTTCTATTGTCTTCATACTGTAATATGTTCATTATTGATTCATGTGGACTATATAACAAAAATACTTCAATCGTATACCAGCGGGTAAAATTGGGCTCACGATGTTTCTAGAAGCCTCGGCCCTTAAATGGGTTATATCGAATGCTGATTAGGCTTAGCCTGGTTCGATTAAATACCTAATTTATTAAAAATATTTATATGTGTAAGACGAAAAATAAGACGAACATCAATGAACTAAAAAGATAGTCTAGCATCGATAATATTTTGGATTGAATTGATGTTCAATATAATATACGTTAACTCTAATCACTCCTACTCAACAATGTTCAAATTTTAAAATAGAGAACAAAATTTAATTTGAGTGAGTCAAAATTAAAAGAAAAAAAAGATTGAGTCAAGGTCAAATTATAGAAATAGATGAGAGGATGATGGAGCGAAAAAGTCAAATTATATATACTAAGTTTGACCTATATGAAGAATAGCCCATATATATATATATATATATATATATGAAAATAAAGCATGGTGGAATGAATTCGAGGAGGGCCAACCAAAGCATAAGCATGGATTGGTCCGTCAAAAAGCGATGATCCAATTTGGTATAAATCTTAGTCACTGGACACACATTTGCTATAAAATCTTTCATCACATTTCGACGATCAGAATCTGCTTTCAAAATACTTGATCACAACTTAATCACGTCAAACTAATTATATTATGATCCCACGTAAAGCATGCCATGTCGGCTTCCGCGAGCAGACATAAACAAAAAGGCAGAGAGCACTCATTGGTCCGTGCACAGCGCGTGGCGATGGGACGGCACGTACAAAAGGGCGGGAAGGGCAACATGTGGGTGCTCCCCAAGAAGCGATCCCGTCGCTTTCCCACCCGATACCATCGGTCGGTTTCGGTACGCAAAGCCACGCCCCACCCCAATCCCCGTGGGCCCGACTCCCGCCGCAAGCGAACAGAAACCTCAGATCTAGCGGGTCCCACCCCGCCAACGCTCGCTTTACGGCGGGACCCGCTCCAGGCCCGGATAACGGACGCAGGATTCACGGCGGGTGATCCATATCATCTCACGTTGTTTTACGGTCACGTTTATTCGAAATAGACATGAATTAAAAACTGAAAATAAATTTGAAGAGATAAGTGTATATCTCTGGTTTTTTTAATAATAATAATAATATTTCTTTGAACTATTTTTCGATAATAATAATACTAAAGAAATTTATTTCTTTTCATAATCCTGGAAATACCTCTCATGATTCAACAAACTTTTTTGGATCGAAATCTCCCACTCAAAAAAAATCAAAAAATTATTAAAAACTCAATAAAAATTAATATATATATATATATATATATATAATTATCCCTATTAGTTTAGGAATAAGAACGATTAAGAATTACTTCGATGTCAATTATGATTTTTTAAATAGGTTTGTAGTGAAAATATGACTTCAAATATTCATCCTTATTGATTAAAAAATAAATAAATAAATAAATAGAGAGAATTTTTAATAGATTTATATTATTTTAAAAAAAAATTTATGTCTATTAAAAAATACTGTAACTAGGATTTAAGATTGATTCACCCTATGAACAGATTCTAAATCGATGGATCAAGTCACTGTATAAATCGATCCTCTTGAAAAATATGAAAAAAACACTCTCGGTAAAACAATTTTTTTTTTTATGAATTCGTTTATTAAAAAAATAAAAAAAATAATATATTCCTTTAACGAAATGTAGGGAACATACGAACGCGGAGGTGACGACAGATGAGTGGGCCGCATCCCTGCTTGGTGGATGGACTGAGACAGGTGGTCCGCTCGCTCACGGCGGAGTTCCGTAACCGGACGGTGTTGGATGCGCTTCAGCAGCCTTTTTGTGTATTTAATGTGCTCCATAAAGCTTACACGATGACTCCATTAAATGTTGGGCGTGCCGTACTTTTAATACGCTTGACGTAAGGTTCCACTTTAGCTGCAAATCCCAATCATGACCTTAGAGATTTCAGATGGGAAATTAATTTATATGTCCGGCTTTTATTGATTTTGATCGAATCTATCGTGAAATTTGGAGCTGTTCTGATCGGCTTCTTCGATAGATATCGTCCTCAAATCCCAAATTTTAAATGAGGTTCTTCCTAGTGTATATCTTGCGACTTGAATTCCTAGTATTTTTTTTTGCATGACTTTATATCGTGAAGGAGGTCCTTTTCATTAATTAATTATTTAAAATAAAATAAAATATTTTTTAATCATAGAGCTCAAGTTATAATTTTATTCGATAAATTCTTAAATTTTTGTTTTTTAGATTTTTCGAAGAAAAGTGCCTTCTAGAATTTCATAGCAATACCTTTTTGTTTTTACGTAATACCCAAAATATCTATAGTCACCCATCTCTTTTCACTTTTTTTTTCTATAAATAGATCTAATTACAATATTTTTTATATTATATTATAATATTTAAATATATATATATATATTTATAATATAATATAAAAATATTATAACTGAATCGGTATTGGTTAATTTAATACATCAAATATGGATCAAACATACTTTATAGACTCAAAAACGAATTTTAGAATGTTTTCATAAAACTTATTAAATCCATAATAATATATATGAAATCCTATAATAATTACGAAACATATTAACATGGAAGTGTACCTGATGAATTCATCTAAGTATTTTGGTTTAATCGGTGAATTAGCCTTCCAATCGTAGAGTATCTCTAAGAACCTTTTGTTTCTTTTTGACGAGTGAAGAGAAATATAAAAAATTAATACTGCAATCGGGAATCATAACCCTATTTATAGAAATGCCTCATGGTGTTTCATATTCCTAACTTGTCTCATCATCAAGTTAGAAATGTAGCTGATGGTATCAATATAATTAATTTTTATAATAATTATATCCATTAGCCAAATAATTTTATTTTAATTAGATCATTTTAATTTTAGCTAATCAAAATAATTATTTAACATAATTAATTATATATGTGTGACCCTAAAAATTTTAACAATCTCCCACTAGGTCACATATGTATCCTTATAAATGTGCTATATTTTATGAGCTTAAAATTGTTACTATTATTAAATAGGACATACAAAATAATCTTGTTCATTGGTCATATTAGTATAGGATGAAAGTAGTCTTCACTATATCAATCATAGCTAAACCCATTAATGATCACTAATATTAACATAACCAAATGACATAGATCAATCATGAAATGTGTAGTATGAAAATTAAATGAATATGATTTATACATATCAATTTTCAACTGGTCTAACTTTATCTTTATGAGATCATAAATAACTTTAATAGCCATAATGTATAAAGTATAATAAACTAAATCTTTATTTCTGATAAGAAAATATCTATACAAATATAAAATCTAGCATATAACATACGACAAATATATGATAAACTTTCACTAAATTGAAATTTCCTCAAATTCTAATATACACATATGAGCAGTATGCTCATCAAAGACCTTGGATGATATACCTTCTATGAGAGGATCTACCAACATAAAGTTTGTTCCTAAGTGTTTTATGAAAATTTATCTGCTTTGTACCCTTTCTTTCACAACTAGGAACTTGATGTCAATGTGCTTTGATTTAGTCAAGCTCCTATTGTTATTGGAGTATAAAACAACTAATTTATTATCATAATATAACTTTAGTGGTCAACCCTTTGTACTATTTTCAATCATGCGATAAAATTCCTTAACTAAATTCCATGATTAGACACCTTGAAACATGTTACAAATTCCACTACCATGATGGAAGAAGTAATAAGAGATTGCTTGACACTACGCCATGAAATCGCCACACTAGCCAATATATAAATGTAGCATGAAATGGATTTTCTATTATCTTGGCATCAAGCAAAATTGAAGTCAGAATACCCAATGATCTCCAAATGGTCTGATCTCCTATATATGAGCATATGATCTTTTGTCCTCTTTAAATATATGAGTCTTTTAGCTGTCTTCCAATGATCCATTCCAGAATTGCTTAAGTATTTACCTAAACACTATAATAATGTACGCTATATTCAGACACGTACAGACCTATGCATACATTAGACTCCCTACAACTGATGCATAGGGAATCTTCTGCATTTCTTGAGTTTTCATATTTCCTTTAGGGCATGGATTGAGACTGAACTTATCTCCTTTTATAACAGGGGTGTCTCCTGGTTTGAAACCATGCATGGCAAACCTTTTGAATATCTTATCAATATAACTTCTTTATGATAATCCTAGAATATCTCGAGATCTATCTCAATATATCTAGATTCCTAATATAAAAGAAGCATCACTAAGATCTTTCATCTCAAAATTTTTGGATAGAAATATCTTGGTTTCATGCAATATGTCTATATCATTTATGGCAAGTAGAATGTTATCCTCATATAATATCAAAAAAATAAATTTGCTCCCACTAAACTTGTGATACACGTATTCATCAACAACATTCATCTCAAAACCAAATGAGATAATTACTTGATAAAATTTATGATAACACTAATGAGATGCTTGTTTTAGCCCATAGATAAATTTTATTAATTTACATATCATTTTCTTTGGGTCTCCTCGTACAAAGTATTCTAGTTATACCATATAAATTATTTCATCAATAATTTCATTGAGAAATGTTATTTTGACATCCATCTAATAAAGCTCCAAATCAAAATGTGCGACTTTTTGAAACAAGAGAGAATGTCTCTTTAAAGTCAATTCTTTCCTTTTGAGTATAGCTTTTTACCATAAGACGTGATTTATACCTCTCTAAATTATCATTAGAATTCTTTTCGGTTTTAAAAATCCATTTATAACCAATGAGTTTCACACCTTCTAATAATGGGACAAGTTTCTAAATTTTATTGTCTGAACTTATACCTCATTGCTTCAATCTATTTATCCGAATTGGAATCCTCTATTTATCCGAACTTGACAGAAGTTGATTGGATCATCTTCCATTATACTACTGCTTTCTTTATGTTCTTGGAGAAATACCATATAATCATATGAAATGACACTCCTCCCTACCCTAGTGGATCATAGCAAAGGTGTTGGCTTTTGTGGCACAAGTTCTTGTGGATGTTGAGTTTGTTCTTCATGAATAATTTTCTCATACTATATGGGGCTGAAATGATTATATCATTTTGAGGTACTGAATTTGCCACATCAATGGCTACTATATGAATTGGATCAGACCGAACCAATTCTTCCTCCAAGGTAAAGTTTATACCTTATTTCTCCCCCCAAACTTAATATCCTCAAAGAATGTAGTAATACCCATCTAAAAAATATTTCTTGATTTGAGATCATAAAATTTATACCCCTTAGATCGCTCAGAATAATCAATAAAGTAACTGCTCACTGTTCGGGATTCCAATTTCTCTTCATTATGCCTTGCCTTAACTGGACAACCCCATACGCGAAAGTGTCTTAGACTAGGCTTTCTCCCAGTCCAAAGCTTATAAAGTGTTTTTGCAGTTGCTTTAGTTAGTACTTTATTAAGAATGTAAGATGTAGTCTTTATTGCTTCTCCATAAAGTGACTCTAGCAAAGTAAATTGAGAAATCATACTTCTTACCATGTTCTTTAAGTGTGCGATTTCATCTTTTAGCTACACCATTCATGCTAGGTGACCCTGACATTATATACTGAGGGATAATTATATACTCTTCTAAGTATAGAGCAAATGGTTCTGAACGTTGTTCACCTGAGCCATCATTTCTATCGTAATATTCCCCTCTATGGTCAAAATCTGATGCTTTTTATCCTTTTATTGAGTTGATTTTCAAATTCAACTTTAAATGATTTGAACACATCCAAAAACTGAGATTTTTCATGTATTAAATATACGTATTGTTGGGAAGAAACCTGTTAATGCGGAATAATTCTTTTCCCTCTTTGTGTATCAAAATAGGTTCCTCATCAAAATACCAACTTGATATCAAAATGCTAAATCAATCAGCACCGCATAAACAACAGAGCAATAAATCAAACACAAAGTGAGACCAAATCTTTTTAACGTGGAAAACCGGAAAAACCACGGGACCGTAGTCCACCTCAAACTTCCACTATCAATAATAATGATAACAGGTTTACAATAGGTCTTCTCTAGAATAACTAGAGGATCAGAATAACATCAAGATCATAGATCTTGGCTCAAGGATAGCATATCTTCATCACGTAGGATGGATCTCCACAAAAGAGAATTCTAAGTCTCACAAAGTGGATATCGCAGGAAAGTACCTTAGAGAGGGTAAACTACAGATCAACACCGTTAGGATTGTAGAGTTTGCTGTAAGGATTCTCCACATAAAATTTGGGTCGAAACTGACAACGTTTGGCCATTGATCGTCAAGCAGAAAAACTCAGAAACCTTACTTTCTCTCTCTATTTCTCTCTCCTCTTTTTAATTTCTTTGATTCGTTGATTTGGGCTCAATAGGCCCAATTGTCCAAGCCCACATATGGACTGGACCCAACAATTCTCCCCCTCCAGCTCATATGGTGGGCTGTACCAAGCCCGCTCTTCGCCTACATGCTTCAAGCTTCTCCTTAGGCAAAGACTTTATCAACATATTTGAACCATTATCATTGGTATGCACATTTTCCAACTGTAATTTTTTCATCTCAAGCACATCACGAATCCAGTGATATCTCACATCACGAATCCAGTGATATCTCACCTACCATGTCTGCATCTGTGTACCCTTCTAACACAGGTTCATCATCACCAAAACATAAACACAACCTGGAAGTACCTCTTAGATATCTTAATATCCATTTCACTACTGCCCAATGTTCCTTTCCAGGATATGAGAGAAATCGGCTAACAACTCCAACTGCATGAGCTATATCTGGCCTAATACAAACCATAGCATACATCAAACTGCCTACTGCAGATGAGTAAGACACTCTGGATATTTCTTCTTTTTCTTTCTCACTTGTAGGATATTGTTTTGAACTCAGCTTGAAATGACCTGCAAGTGGAGAACAAACTGCTTTGGCTTTACTCATGTTGAATCTTTCAAGAACCTTTTCAATGTAAGTCTCTTGAGATAGCCAAATCTTCCTTTTCTTCCTATCACAAAGAATCTTCATGCCAAGTATTTGTTTCACCGATCCCAAGTCTTTCATGGCAAAAGACTTACTTGGCTCTCTTTTAAGCTTTCCAATTTTTCCAACATCATGGTCAACAATCAACATATCATCAACATATAGCAGTAAAATAATAAAATCATCATCTGAAAATTTCTTCATAAACACACAATGATCAGATGTGGTTCTATCATACCCTTGGCTCATCATAAAGGAATCAAACTTCTTGTACCACTGTCTAGGTGCCTGTTTGAGTCCATATAAGCTTTTCCTAAGCTTACATACCAGATTTTCTTTTCCCTTGACTTTGAAACCTTCTGGTTGATCCATGTAAATTTCTTCTTCTAAGTCACCATGAAGAAATGCTGTTTTTACATCAAGTTGCTCAACTTCTAAATTCAAGCGGGCAGCCAAACCAAGAACAACTCGGATATAGGACATTTTCACAACCGGAAAAAATATTTCTTCAAAGTCAATACCTTTCTTCTGACTGAATCCTTTCACAACTAGTCGTGCCTTGTATCTTTGTTGTGAGCTATTATTTTCAGTCTTCAATTTATAAACCCACTTATTCTTGAGAGCTTTCTTCTCTTTCGGCAGCTTTACCAAGTCATAGGTGTGGTTCTCAAGCAAGGATCTCATCTCTTCTTGCATGGCTTTAACCCACTCACTCTTATTCTCATGTAGAATAGCTTCTTGGTAAGTTTCTGGCTCTCCCCCGTCAGTAAGCATAACATACTCATGTGGAGGATATCTGGTAGAGGGTTGTCGCTCTCTAGTGGATCTTCTCAATGGAATCTCAACTCGTGGTGGAGGTGCCTGTTCAGTTGGTTCAGCATCATCAACTGTAGGTGTATCATCACTAGTATTCTCACCACAATCTTCTTGTTCATCTCCCCCATGATCATCATGAACTACAGGTGAAGGAACTGGACCCAAACTCCAAGGAATATAAACAGAGGTTTCTGGCTTTTCAACATTATCACCATCATCAAACAATTGGTCTTCAAGAAACACAACATCTCTGCTTCTAATAATCTTCTTGTTTACTGGATCCCATAATCTGTACCCAAACTCTTCATGACCGTATCCCAAGAAGATACATGCTTTTGCCTTATTATCAAGCTTGGACCTTTCATCTTTGGGAATATGAATAAATGCTTTACACCCAAAGACTCTCAAATGATTATAAGATATATCTTTTCCTCTCCATACTCTCTCTGGAACATCACCTTGCAGAGAAACTGATGGAGAAAGATTTATTAGATCAACTGTAGTTCTCATAGCCTCCCCCCAAAATGACTTTGGTAACTTGGCGTGGGAAAGCATACACCTAATCCTTTCTTCAATGGTTCTGTTCATCCTTTCTGCCACACCGTTCTGCTGAGGAGTTTTAGGAACTGTTTTCTAAAGCTTGATACCATGGAACCTGCAATAATTCTCAAAAGGACCCCTGTACTCGCCACCATTATCTGATCGAACACACTTTAGCTTTCTGCCAGTTTCTCTTTCAACATTGACATGAAACTCCTTGAAAGCATCGAGTACCTGGTCTTTAGATTTCAAAGCAAAAGCCCACACTTTTCTAGAATGGTCATCAATAAAAGTAACAAAATAAAGAGCACCTCCAAGAGTTCTAGTTTGCATAGTACAAACATCAGATCTTCTAGATGATGGATATGTCTGAAATGCAACTCTATGTGTTTTTCCAGCTAAGCAATGATCACAAGATTTAAGAGATGTACCTTGCAACTCTGGTAAGAACTGCTTTCTAGCAAGAGTTTGAAGTCCCTTCTCGCTGATATGTCCAAGCCTCTTATGCTAAAGATCTATACTTTCACCTTTTCGAATTGCATTAATCTCTCCTTTGTGTAGCTTAGCTTCCATGACATAAAAAGAGTTAATCTTCTTTCCTTTTGCCACAATTAGAGAACCTTTAGTGAGTTTCCATTTACTTTCACCAAAATAATGTGCAAAGCCCTCATCATCAAGTCTACCTGTAGATATCAAGTTAAGACGAATATCTGGAACATGCCTTACATCTTTGAGTATCAATTTGCTCCCAATACTGGTCTCCAAGCAAATATCTCCAATACCCACAATCTTAGATGTATCACTGTTTCCCATTCTGACATTACCAAAATCACCGGCAGTGTAAGATCTAAAGAAATCACCATGAGAAGTGACATGAAATGAAGCACCAGAGTCAATTACCCAATTACTATCCTGAGCTACAAGGCTAACACAACCTTCATCACAAACAATAGTGATATTACCTTCAGCAGCAACTGTATTGATCTCTTTCTCATTTTTCTTCATTTCATTTTGTTCTCGCTTCCATAACCTACACTCTTTCTTCATGTGACCTGGCTTATTACAGTGAAAACATTTGATATCTCTTCTAGACTTGGATCTTCCTCTATAACCATATGGATTTCTACTATGACTTCTTCCACGTCTTTCTTGTTTTTCAGTAACAAATGCACAAGAAGAATATTCACCCTGTTCTTTCCTTCTTGCATCTTCATTTAGCAAACTGTCTTTAACTATATCTATGGTTAGAGTCCCCTCTAGCGTGGAGTTACAAATAGTCACCATATACGTTTCCCAACTTTCTGGTAAAGAGCTGAGAAGTAATAATCCCTGCATCTCATCATCTATATTCATTTTCATAGCAACCAACTTGTTTGCAAGACTCTGAAATAGGCTTATGTGCTCAACAATGTTGCCACAATCTTTATATTTCAAATTTACAAGCCTTCTGAGGAGAGAAATTCTATTTCCCACTGTCTTTTTCGCAAAGAGATTTTCTAACCTTTGCCAAACAACATCAGCTCTGATTTCATCTGAAATATGCTCATGCAAGTTTATATCCATCCATCATCTAATATAGGCAATAGCTTTTCTATGTTGAACTTCCCATTCTTCATCGTCCATAATAGAAGGTTTATCTTTAACCTTGATATGCTTATACAAATCTTTGCAATAGAGCAAATCTTTCATCAAACGCCTCCAAGTGGAATAATTTGATGAGTTCAATTTAATCATACCATCTGACTGCTCCATTTCAATCACACAAGAAAACTAGCACCAAACAACCTGATGCTCTGATACCATTTGTTGGGAAGAAACCTGTTAATGCGGAATAATTCTTTTCCCTCTTTGTGTATCAAAATAGGTTCCTCATCAAAATACCAACTTGATATCAAAATGCTAAATCAATCAGCACAGCATAAACAATAGAGCAATAAATCAATCACACAGTGAGACCAAATCTTTTTAACGTGGAAAACCCAATGTGGGAAAAACCACGGGACCGTAGTCCACCTCAAACTTCCACTATCAATAATAATGATAACAGGTTTACAATAGGTCTTCTCTAGAATAACTAGAGGATCAGAATAACATCAAGATCATAGATCTTGGCTCAAGGATAGCATATCTTCATCACGTAGGATGAATCTCCTCAAAAGAGAATTCTAGGTCTCACAAAGTGGATATCGCAGGAAAGTACCTTAGAGAGGGTAAACTGCAGATCAACACCGTTAGGATTGTAGAGTTTGCTATAAGGATTCTTCACATAAAATTTGGGCCGAAACTGACAACGTTTGGCCACTGATCGTCAAGCAGAAAAACTCAGAAACCTTACTTTCTCTCTCTATTTCTCTCTCCTCTTTTTAATTTCTTTGATTTGTTGATTTGGGCTCAATAGGCCCAATTGTCCAAGCCCACATATGGACTGGACCCAACACGTATCCATATCTAAAGTAATCGTCTATGAATGATATAAAGTATTATTGATCATTCAATGAAGGTGTAGGAAATGACCCACAAATATTTGTATGTATCAATTCTAAGACGTATGTAGCTCTATATGCACCTGAACTCTTAGGTTTGGTTTGTTTACCTTTAATGCATTCAACACAAACATCTAAACCCGATAAGTCAATAAGATCAAGAATCCCTTTTGACATAAGTCTTTCAATTCTATTTCTAGAGATGTGACCTAAATGTTTATGTCATAATACACCTGAATTTTTAATTTTATATTTAATACCTCATAATTCCATATTTAGGAATTTATGATAGGATGCTATAGTATCAAGTAAATATAGATTGTCATAAGCTATAAGTGAATCAGTTCCAATCACATTTAAATTTAAAGACAAAGTAAACTGATTATTTCTAAATGAACAAGAATAATCAGATTTGTCCAAATAAGAAATATAAATTAAATTTTATCTAAATGATGGTACAACAAAAGTACCTTTTAAATCCAAATAGTATCTAGTACACAATAACCATCTAAATGTGCCTATAGCTTCTATATTTACTGATTTTCTATCTTTCATATAAATGCATTCGTCAGTATTATTGGGCTTTCGGTAGCTTAGGCAACCTTGCATTAAAACACTGATGTTAGTAGTTGCACCGGAGTTTAACCACCAGGTTTTCTAGGTACTGAAGTTAAATTAACTTCAGAATAAACCAAAGTAAGGAACGAACCTTTTTTAGCATGCTAAGCATAATATTTAGCACAGTCTTAACATATTCTTCAAATGCCCAAATTTCTTACGGAAGAAATAAGTATCATCTTTATTTTATTTCTTCTGTGTTGAACTCTTATCAGCCTCATTCTTTCCTGATTTGTATTTCCTTTTATTGCCCTTGTCTTCAGATGTGATGGCCAAGTTGCCACTTTTAGTCTTTTTTTACTTCAACCTTTCTTCTTGCACACAATATGAAATGAGTTCATTAAGAGACCATTTGTCCTTTTGATTTAAACTGACTGAATTATGTAGGGAGAGATATCAAAATCAAATGGATAAGTCCTCCAATAAGCCAAGCTTTAATACTTTAAGCTTTGAAGCAAGATTAGATATCTCCATAATGTACTATCTTATATTTCCTTTACCGTTGTACCTCATGGAAATCAAGCTTTGAAGCAGAGTACTTGTTTCCTCCTTATTGTTTTTTAAAAAATATTATTTTATTTTGACAAGAAAATCTTTGGCCTTGGTAATCCCTTCAGATACTGCACCCCTAAAGGCATTCGAAATACCACGCTTAATGATCATGAGACTCATGCGATTAGACCTTTCTCACTTCTCATATAGTCTCCTTTCATCATGAGTATTATTTTCTGTAAGAGAAGCGGGTTGGTCTTCCCTTAGTACAAGGTCCAGATCCATGTAGCCCAAAACGATCAAAATGTCTTTCTTCTAATCCTTAAAGTTGGTTTCGTTTAGAGTTAGTACTGAATTGAGGCTAATAGATATTGTTGCAAGAACCTAAACAAGAGTACAATAGACGATCACAAATTATGCTCATATATATTATCATAAACTTAAGTAAATTCAAATAATGATATAACTCATCTCAAGATATCAAGTGCAACATTAATTTCTTGTATTTGGACTTCAATATTAATTGTTAGTGATAGTCTTATTGTAATGATTAAATACTGATAATAAAGCATGTCAAATGATAAATCTATTTTTGGATTGATTTATTATTCATATGTATAATTTTATAATTGTCACATGTTTATGATTACAGGCGTATAGAATCTACTAGCCATTAACCTTCTTTTTTGAGTAGGGGAATTACCACATGAATTCCACACATCGAGAGGTCACTTTGATAATTTCATGGATCAAATTATACAATCTAATATCAAACAATTATATAATCACTAATTAAATTTGAACTATATTAATCAAGTTTGCTTAACCTTAATATATTGATTCAAACATTTGCTACATGTAACCTATTTGATTTATGTCAAAAATCAACTTTATTAAACCAATATTATGTTTAAACCAACTATTATTAATTAAATTTACTTAGATAAAATCTAAAAGATATTTAATAATAATAATAATAATAATAATAATAATAATAATAATAATAATAATAATAATAATAATAATAATAATAATAATAATAATAATAATAAACTGAAAGACGTACTGCGGCGATGAGGTTTATGAGTTGCAGCGTGAAAATGAACAATAATAGAAGCTCTAATACAATGTGTTGTGCATACTATAAAGAGGAAAAGACACAAAAAGAAAAAAAAACTGCATGTGTTCGTGTATACTGTGAAGCATATTACAACATGATTACATAAAAAGGAAAAAACATCTCAAATTGTGAAGTATGTTACAACATGATTACATAAAATTATCATCTTCTCGGACCATTATAAAACTGAATCACGCTAAAATAATGATGAAAAACATACTTCAAATGCATAAAAAACAAGTCTAGATGTTTTGTAATAATTGTAGGATGATTATGATACTATGTATTGATTAATTTAACACATCAAATATACTTTATATACGCAAAGATGAATTTTAGAATATTTTCATAAAATTTATTAAATTCATAATAATATATATGAAATTCTATAATAATTATGAAACATATTAATATGAAAATGTACCTGATGAATTCATACGAGTATTTTGGTTTAATTAGTGAATTAGCCTTCCAATTGTAGAGTATCTCTAGAAACATTTTATTTCTCTTTGATGGGTAAAAAGAAATATAAAAAATTGATACTGAAATCGGAGATCATAACCCTATTTATAGAAATATCTTAGGATATTTCATATTCCTAACTTACCTCGTCACCAAATTAGAAATGTAAATGATGATATCTACGTAATTAATTTTCATAATAATTATGCTCCTTAGTTAAATAATTTTATTTTAATTAGATTACTTTAATTTTGACTAATTAAAATAATAACTTAATATATTTAATTATACACCTTAAAAATTCTAACGATCGCTTCACTCACAAACTAGCTCATAGCAAAATGAAAAAAAAGAGATAGGTAGTTGACTATCAAATTAAGAGTATTTTATATATTAGATAAGAAAATACTATTAGAAAATCTGAAAATGAGAGATATTTTTTTCTATTAAAGCTATTTATAGAGAAAATAAGAACTAAATTGCATCTAGTTTGAGGAATATTGATGTTGAGTACAGTGCAAATATGACGTGATCATGAGCATATGCCATGTCTTAATTATATCAAGTGGTATGATAATTATTATGACCATGACCTATTTATCCGTGCTTATATTGTGTCAATCATGTATAATCCATATATATGAAAATTATGCACTTATGTCTCAGTCATGATAACTAACCCAAATTAATTTGACGTACTTATGTCTTCGTATTGAGTTGTTTTTAGCCTTGTTTGATGTTAAGATAATTAACCAAATGCTAAAATGACTGTTTAGAGAAATAAAGAGAGATTATAAATCATTGTTGATAGTACCATCCGATAATGACAAATCTAAATTAATCAACATCATCATCATCATCATCATCATCAATAACAACAATAACAAAAGTCTATCGAACATCACCCCCTCTCCATACCAAACCTTTGAAGCTCTTGCTTAACAAGAAAGACAGTAATTGTTGACTGATGATCAAACTATAGTCTTGACATGCTTACCAATGACAGCAATTTTCTTCATGTGTGACATCAACGTTACGTATGAATGACTGACTCCACTTGGTATAGCTATAGCTATAGCTATGGATGTAGGAAGTGTGCTTTGCTCAACTTAGGATTTCCTCAATCTCATTAAGACCATTCAAATTAGACTTATCAATGTGTATATCATAATTTATTTATTCTCAATAAAACCATAAATTATTATTATTATTATTATTCCTTTCTTATAATTTTAAGGATAAATTATTGAGAAAAGTTCTTCTTTTTAGATTTTTCATGAGAAGTATATCCTAATTTCAGAATTTTCTGCCTGTGCATTTTTTTCCCCTAATTTCTAAAATACTTTCATCCACCTACCACTTTTATTTTTCTTTTCTATAATATTTCATCAACCTACCACTTTTATTATACTATAATATTTTATTTTTTTTTCTGATAGTGTTGAAAATACTGCGATATGGTGTAAAAATATTATAACTAAAATATGAAGCGATTCACAAGAAAAGGGAAGAAAAGAGAAAAAAAGATATATAATTGATTATCAAATCAATGAAATTTTAAGTATTAGGAAAAAAAAGCTGTTATAAAATTTTAAAAATATGAGTCAAATATACGGAAAAAGCTCAAATAAAAGGGTTTTTCTTTCTTCGGAGAATTTGTCCGGCTCATGAGCTTGCACGCGACAAGCACGTGGATAGTGTATGGAGGGGTACGATGGTCATTTTAACCTGCAATAAAATTACCAGTTAAGTGGTAGATTCTTGTTCCCTTGGCCACCGCCTGAAGCCTCCCTCCCTCCCTCCCTCCCTTTCTCTCCGGTCACCGGCGGTGGCCGGACACCCTGGGGACCGTCACATGCTCCGCTTTTCCTCCATGCGTCACCACCGATCGCCACCACTTGGTGCCGCTCACCTCCTCTCACCATCTCGGTACACTTACCCCACCTTCCTTCCGCCACTCGTCTCCTTCAGCTCAGCTTCTACAACCTTTCCCCATCTTCTTCTTCTCTGAGATAAGAGTTTGACGGTCTACCAAACTCCAAAACCACCCAAGGATTGCGTCTTTCTTCTCCTGTGCTTCTTTATTGGCATGGGTTTCATCGTCGAATTTAGTACTTCGTGGGTGCCGATGCTTGTGATGATCTTTTACGGTGGCGTGTTCTTTTCCCGTCTTTTCAGAGGATCGTTGCGGCGGTGGAAGGGACTTTCTCCGCT
>NW_027020791.1:2500-5000 GCF_036884655.1 Musa acuminata AAA Group
CAAAACGGGCCAAAACTGGCCATTTTTGGCTGCGCGAGCGAGCGGCGAGCGGCGGACAGCGAGCGAAGCGAGAGGCAGCACCGTCCCTGCTATACGAAAGCCCCATCCAGCCCTGTGCCACCCGGGGGGTTCCAGGGTGCTGAGATGGCTGACATTTTGCTCCGCTCACGACGGTCACCGCGCGACGCAAGAACAGGCCAAAAACTGGCCAAAACGGCCCAAAAACGGGCCAAAACTGGCCATTTTTGGCTGCGCGAGCGAGCGGCGAGCGGCGGACAACGAGCGAAGCGAGAGGCAGCACCATCCCTGCTATACGAAAGCCCCATCCAGCCCTGTGCCACCCGGGGGGTTCCAGGGTGCTGAGATGGCTGACATTTTGCTCCGCTCACGACGGTCACCGCGCGACGCAAGAACAGCCCAAAAACAGGCCAAAACGGCCCAAAAACGGGACAAAACTGGCCATTTTTGGCTGCGCGAGCGAGCGGCGAGCGGCGGACAGCGAGCTAAGCGAGAGGCAGCACCGTCCCTGCTATACGAAAGCCCCATCCAGCCCTGTGCCACCCGGGGGGTTCCAGGGTGCTGAGATGGCTGACATTTTGCTCCGCTCACGACGGTCACCGCGCGACGCAAGAACAGGCCAAAAACAGGCCAAAACGGCCCAAAAACGGGCCAAAACTGGCCATTTTTGGCTGCGCGAGCGAGCAGCGAGCGGCGGACAGCGAGCGAAGCGAGAGGCATCACCGTCCCTGCTATACGAAAGCCCCATCCAGCCCTGTGCCACCCGGGGGGTTCCAGGGTGCTGAGATGGCTGACATTTTGCTCCGCTCAAGATGGTCACCGCGCAACGCAAAAACAGGCCAAAAACTGGCCAAAACGGGCCAAAACTGGCCATTTTTGGCTGCGCGAGCGAGCGGCGAGCGGCGAACAGCGAGCGAAGCGAGAGGCAGCACCGTCCCTGCTATACGAAAGCCCCATCCAGCCCTGTGCCACCCGGGGGGTTCCAGGGTGCTGAGATGGCTGACATTTTGCTCCGCTCACGACGGTCACCGCGCGACGCAAGAACAGGCCAAAAACTGGCCAAAACGGCCCAAAAACGGGCCAAAACTGGCCATTTTTGGCTGCGCGAGCGAGCGGCGAGCGGCGGACAGCGAGCGAAGCGAGAGGCAGCACCGTCCCTGCTATACGAAAGCCCCATCCAGCCCTGTGCCACCCGGGGGGTTCCAGGGTGCTGAGATGGCTGACATTTTGCTCCGCTCACGACGGTCACCGCGCGACGCAAGAACAGCCCAAAAACAGGCCAAAACGGCCCAAAAACGGGACAAAACTGGCCATTTTTGGCTGCGCGAGCGAGCGGCGAGCGGCGGACAGCGAGCGAAGCGAGAGGCAGCACCGTCCCTGCTATACGAAAGCCCCATCCAGCCCTGTGCCACCCGGGGGGTTCCAGGGTGCTGAGATGGCTGACATTTTGCTCCGCTCACGACGGTCACCGCGCGACGCAAGAACAGCCCAAAAACAGGCCAAAACGGCCCAAAAACGGGCCAAAACTGGCCATTTTTGGCTGCGCGAGCGAGCAGCGAGCGGCGGACAGCGAGCGAAGCGAGAGGCATCACCGTCCCTGCTATACGAAAGCCCCATCCAGCCCTGTGCCACCCGGGGGGTTCCAGGGTGCTGAGATGGCTGACATTTTGCTCCGCTCAAGATGGTCACCGCGCAACGCAAAAACAGGCCAAAAACTGGCCAAAACGGGCCAAAACTGGCCATTTTTGGCTGCGCGAGCGAGCGGCGAGCGGCGAACAGCGAGCGAAGCGAGAGGCAGCACCGTCCCTGCTATACGAAAGCCCCATCCAGCCCTGTGCCACCCGGGGGGTTCCAGGGTGCTGAGATGGCTGACATTTTGCTCCGCTCACGACGGTCACCGCGCGACGCAAGAACAGGCCAAAAACTGGCCAAAACGGCCCAAAAACGGGCCAAAACTGGCCATTTTTGGCTGCGCGAGCAAGCGGCGAGCGGCGGACAGCGAGCGAAGCGAGAGGCAGCACCGTCCCTGCTATACGAAAGCCCCATCCAGCCCTGTGCCACCCGGGGGGTTCCAGGGTGCTGAGATGGCTGACATTTTGCTCCGCTCACGACGGTCACCGCGCGACGCAAGAACAGGCCAAAAACTGGCCAAAACGGCCCAAAAACGGGACAAAACTGGCCATTTTTGGCTGCGCGAGGGAGCGGCGAGCGGCGGACAGCGAGCGAAGCGAGAGGCAGCACCGTCCCTGCTATACGAAAGCCCCATCCAGCCCTGTGCCACCCGGGGGGTTCCAGGGTGCTGAGATGGCTGACATTTTGCTCCGCTCAAGACGGTCACCGCGCAACGCAAAAACAGGCCAAAAACTGGCCAAAACGGCCCAAAAACGGGCCAAAACTGGCCATTTTTGGCTGGGCAAGCGAGCGGCGAGCGGCGGACAGCGAGCGAAGCGAGAGGCAGCACCTTCCCTGCTATACGAAAGCC
>NW_027020791.1:25000-32500 GCF_036884655.1 Musa acuminata AAA Group
GGTGGCACATGGCTGGATGGGGCTTCGGTTATATACCGGGCGTTGAACACTCTTTCGCAAGTTCGCACGTGACATTGTGGTATCAGAGCGGGCAAGCTCTTCGATCGAACAGCGAACGAACTTCGCAACTTCGCCATGGCAAAGCATCGTGGCGAATCAAGCAAGACGGGGCAAGCCGGAACCTTGCCCCAAGCAGCCGCAGGTGGGCTGCATGTGCACACTCGCTCTCATGCTGTTGGAGCCGCTCACGAGGATCGCGGCAGCGAACAGGATGAGCGAGAAGTTGGCAACTCTCCGCGAGCGGAGGAAGCGCAATCTGGTGCGCTAACAGGAAAAAAGAGTCATAAGGAGAGACTCACGACGGCGGAAACCCGCCTAGATGTTCTGGAAGCGAGCATGGAGGAACTCTACCATGGCCAACAAAGACTTGTTGGGGTAGAGAGCTCGCAAGAGGAAGCGGAGTCCAGGATCGACAAGGTCGAGGCCCTAGTCGACCGACTGTCCGATGACACCAAGGACTCCGTGCAGCACTTGCAAGACGTTGTGGCGGAACTCACGGCGAAGGTGGCTATGCTCACAAGAATGCTAAATGCGGGAGGAGGCAACACCCGCGTTGCACCGCCACAAAACTTGAGGGCACCTGAGCCCCATGGATACGGAGGGGCCAGAGATGCCAAGGAGCTCGAGAACTTTCTGTTCGACATGGAGCAATACTTCCGAGCTACGAGGCCCGATTCTGAAGATACCAAAGTTTCAATAGCAACAATGTATCTGAATGGAGATGCGAAACTTTGGTGGCGAACTCGTTGGGAGGAGATCCAACAAGGTCGGTGTCGAGTCGACACATGGGAAGACTTGAAGCGGGAGTTGAGAACTCAGTTCCTACCGGAGAACACAGAGTTCGTCGCAAGAAGGAAGTTGAGACAACTCCGCCAAAGTACCACCATCCGAGACTATGTAAAGCAGTTTTCTGCACTGATGCTGGACATACAGGACATGTCCGAGAAGGACAAGTTGTTCAGCTTCCTTGATGGTCTGAAACCATGGGCTCAGCAAGAGCTGAATCGAAGGAATGTTACCGACGTGGTCGGGGCAATTGCAGCTGCAGAAAGGCTCACCGACTTCGTTTCCTCTGAAGACCCAGCGAGAAGGAAACAATCTTCAAGCAATCGCCCTCCAAAACATTCTCGAGGGAAAGATCTCGGGGGCGAACAGAAGAAGAAGAGCTCCCACAAAGGGCCGAACCCAAAAGGCAAGGCCTCAAAACCTGGAGGATGCTTCTTGTGCGGAGGACCGCACATGGTAAGGGAGTGCCCACAGAAGCAGGCACTCAACGCTTTGACAGCTTCCATCCACCCTCCCCGATCGGACAAGGGCAAAGCTGTTGCTCTTAGTTCGAGCAGCTCAGAATCCAGCAGCGACGAGGAGGAGTCGCAAGGACCCCGAATGGGAGCAATGCGTCTGTTGAACGCTATGCGGGGTCAAGTGGGGGAGAACACGAAGACGAAGGCACAAAAAGCAGGAAGCAGCGAACTAATGTATGTGGACATTAAGCTAAATGGCCAAACGACCCGTGCAATGGTGGACACGGGCGCTACCCACAACTTCATAGCCGATCGCGAAGCACAGCGACTTGGGTTGACATTGGAGAAGAGCCCAAGCCGAATGAAGGCGGTGAACTCGGAGGCCAGGCGAATCTCCGGGTTGGCGAAGGGTGTTCCTATCAAAATCGGGACTTGGAGCGGTAACACCAACATGATGGCCGTGCCACTGGACGACTTCCAAGTGATTCTTGGAATGGAGTTTATGCATGCGGCGAAGTTGGTGCCGATGCCGTTCTTAAACTCCCTATGTATGATGGGAGGCGATGACCCCTGCGTGGTTCCCGTCTCTCGGAGAGGAACCAAGGAGCCCCAACACATTTCGGCCTTACAATTGAAGAAAGGGGTGCGAAAGGGCGAACTGACATTCGTGGCTGCTATGAAGCTAGAGCCACTCAACGAAGAGGCCATTCAAGAACCTGCTGTAGTGGCGAACGTCTTGAAGGAGTTCGAAGACGTTATGCCACCCGAGTTGCCGAAGACTCTCCCACCACGCAGAGGCGTGGATCACAATATCGAGCTGGAGCCAGGAGTGAAGCCTCCAGCGAGACCACCCTACCGCATGCCCCCGCCAGAGTTGGCCGAACTCAGGAAGCAGTTAGGTGAACTGCTAAGCGGTGGTCTCATCCGCAGCTCAAAAGCACCTTTCGGAGCTCCAGTTCTCTTCCAGAAGAAACAAGATGGGAGCCTCCGATTATGCGTCGACTATCGAGCCCTCAACAAAGTAACGGTGAAGAACAAGTATCCCATCCCGCTCATCGCGGACTTGTTCGACCAACTGGGCAAGGCCAAGTATTTCTCAAAACTCGACCTTCGGTCGGGGTATTGGCAGGTGCGCATTGCTGAAGGCGACGAAGCGAAGACTACCTGTGTGACCAGGTATGGAGCGTTTGAGTTCTTGGTGATGCCTTTCGGCTTAACCAACGCTCCGGCCACATTCTGTACTCTCATGAACCAACTATTCAAGGAGTATTTGGATAAGTTCGTGGTCGTCTACTTGGACGATATCGTCGTCTACAGCCAAACGCTCGAGGAGCACGTCAAGCACCTTCGGACGATTTTCAAGGTTCTCAGGGAGAACACTTTGTTCGTAAAAAGGGAGAAATGCTACTTTGCTCAAACTGAGATCCTATTCTTAGGGCATCGAATCGGTGGTGGCTCCATTCGGATGGACAAGTCGAAGGTGCAAGCAGTTGCGGAATGGCGAACACCAAAGAAGGTGCCAGAGTTGAGATCCTTCCTTGGATTCGTCAACTACTATCGACGCTTCATTTCAGGATATTCGAAGCGGGCAACCCCACTGACGGAGTTGCTGAAGAAGGAGCAGCCTTGGAAGTGGTCTGACAAATGTGAGATAGCATTCCAAGATCTGAAGGCTGCTGTTCTGGAAGAACCAGTGCTCAAATTGCCAAACTATGGAGAGCCCTTTGAAGTCCATACCGATGCTTCGGACTTTGCTATTGGTGGAGTACTCATGCAAGAAGGTCATCCGGTGGCCTACGAGAGCCGCAAACTCAACGAGACCGAGAGGCGGTATCCAGTGCATGAGAAGGAGATGACAGCGGTGATCCACTGCCTACGAGTTTGGCGACACTACCTCCTCGGGTCGCGATTTGTGCTGAGGACAGACAACATCGCCCTGAGTTATTTCCAAACTCAGAAGAAGCTCTCCCCAAAGCAAGCACGGTGGCAGGACTTCCTGGCTGAATTTGATATGGCAATGGAATACAAGCCCGGGAAGGCGAATGTCGTGGCCGATGCGCTGAGTCGGAAGGTGGAGTGCGTGAATGCTGCACAACTGGAGGGCAGAGGCCAAACAAGTCAGTTACATTCCAACTTCCTTTCTCGAATCAGAGATGGACTGTATAGTGATCCCCAGGCAGTTATCCTGATGCAGCTCATCAAAGAAGGCAAGGCACGACGATTTTGGGTCCAGGAGGGACTTGTTTACACAAAAGGGAATAGAGTTTATGTTCCCCGAGTGGACAATTTAAGGCGTGAACTCTTGAAAGAGTGTCACGATTCCCTTTGGGCTGGACATCCCGGCATTCACAGAACATTGGCTCTCGTGGAGAGGGCCTTCTACTGGCCAAAGATGGGGATTGATGTGGAGGAGTATGTTCGAACATGCCTTACTTGCCAACAAGACAAGGTGGAGCAACGGAAGCCGGTGGGACTTTTGGAGCCGTTGCCTGTACCAGAAAGGCCATGGGAGAGCATTTCCTTAGACTTCATATCTAGCTTGCCGCCTGTAGGGGGACTTGGATCGATACTTGTGGTGGTCGATCGGTTTTCAAAGTATGCAACTTTCATTGCTGCTCCCCTACACTGTTCAGCTGAAGAGGCGGCCAGACTGATGATGAAGGGTGTAGTGAAGTATTGGGGAGTCCCACACAATATTGTTAGTGATCGAGACGCTCGGTTCCTGGGACGATTCTGGACCGAGCTATTCAAATTGTTGGGGTCAAAGTTATACTTCTCTACAAGCCTCCACCCCCAGACGGATGGTCAAACTGAAAGAATAAATTCGCTCTTAGAGCAGTATCTTCGGCACTACGTGAGTGCCAATCAACGAGATTGGGTGAAGCTGTTGGACATCGCCCAATTCTCCTACAACTTGCAGCGGAGCTCTGCATCCAACAAGAGCCCCTTCGAAATTATCACAGGACAACAACCGTCGACTCCGCACACTATGGCAATTGGTTATACTGGGAGTAGTCCATCAGCCTACCATTTCGCAAAGGAGTGGCATCGAAATGCCGATATTGCACGGGCTTACTTGGAGAAGGCGGCAAAACGGATGAAGAAGTGGGCAGACTTGGGAAGGCGACCACAAGAGTTCAAAGTTGGCGATTTGGTGTTGGTAAAGCTCCAACCAGCATCACTCCAATTCTTCAGGAAAAGAGTCCACAAAGGATTGGTGCGTAAGTATGAAGGGCCCTTCCCAATTATCAGCAGAGTAGGCAATGTTTCTTACAAGTTGCAGCTGCCGGCGTGGTTCAAAATTCACAACGTTCTTCACGCCAGCACCCTGAAGGCCTACCATTCGGATCCGCAAGATGCTTCTCGAAGTATTCCAACTCGGCTACCTCCCATCACAGCCTCCTACGAGAAGCGAGTGGAAACCATTCTGGCGGATCGCAAGATAAAGCTACCCAACGGAGCGGAGCAGACAGAGTACTTGGTGAAGTGGCGAAAGCTTCCCCGAACTGAAGCCAGTTGGGAGCCTGAAGACGCCCTACGACATGAAGAAGAAGTCCTCAACAACTACCAACAAGCGTCGACGAGGGCGTCGACAGTTTAAGTGGGGGAGAATGTCACGAACGGTCGTCGCGCACCCGCAACAACTCCGTTCAACGAACCGTTCGTCGCTCGCACCCACATGTACAGCTGCTTGACAGCATGTTTTCTTATGGTTTTGGGTCATTTTGCTTGTAAATATGTAAGTTCGAACAAGCTGCAGCGTTGCAAAGCGACCGTTCACCAAACCGAGCAAAACAGCCCCAAAACAGCCCAAAACGGAGCCGTTTTCGCGTGCCGCGGGAGGTGAGCGGAGTGCTGCCTCCGCTCACCAAAATGTCAGCCAGCTCAGACCCCAGGAACCCCCCGGGTGGCACATGGCTGGATGGGGCTTCGGTTATATACCGGGCGTTGAACACTCTTTCGCAAGTTCGCACGTGACAGCGCGACGCAAGAACAGGCCAAAAACTGGCCAAAACGGCCCAAAAACGGGCCAAAACTGGCCATTTTTGGCTGCGCGAGCGAGCGGCGAGCGGCGGACAACGAGCGAAGCGAGAGGCAGCACCATCCCTGCTATACGAAAGCCCCATCCAGCCCTGTGCCACCCGGGGGGTTCCAGGGTGCTGAGATGGCTGACATTTTGCTCCGCTCACGACGGTCACCGCGCGACGCAAGAACAGCCCAAAAACAGGCCAAAACGGCCCAAAAACGGGACAAAACTGGCCATTTTTGGCTGCGCGAGCGAGCGGCGAGCGGCGGACAGCGAGCTAAGCGAGAGGCAGCACCGTCCCTGCTATACGAAAGCCCCATCCAGCCCTGTGCCACCCGGGGGGTTCCAGGGTGCTGAGATGGCTGACATTTTGCTCCGCTCACGACGGTCACCGCGCGACGCAAGAACAGGCCAAAAACAGGCCAAAACGGCCCAAAAACGGGCCAAAACTGGCCATTTTTGGCTGCGCGAGCGAGCAGCGAGCGGCGGACAGCGAGCGAAGCGAGAGGCATCACCGTCCCTGCTATACGAAAGCCCCATCCAGCCCTGTGCCACCCGGGGGGTTCCAGGGTGCTGAGATGGCTGACATTTTGCTCCGCTCAAGATGGTCACCGCGCAACGCAAAAACAGGCCAAAAACTGGCCAAAACGGGCCAAAACTGGCCATTTTTGGCTGCGCGAGCGAGCGGCGAGCGGCGAACAGCGAGCGAAGCGAGAGGCAGCACCGTCCCTGCTATACGAAAGCCCCATCCAGCCCTGTGCCACCCGGGGGGTTCCAGGGTGCTGAGATGGCTGACATTTTGCTCCGCTCACGACGGTCACCGCGCGACGCAAGAACAGGCCAAAAACTGGCCAAAACGGCCCAAAAACGGGCCAAAACTGGCCATTTTTGGCTGCGCGAGCGAGCGGCGAGCGGCGGACAGCGAGCGAAGCGAGAGGCAGCACCGTCCCTGCTATACGAAAGCCCCATCCAGCCCTGTGCCACCCGGGGGGTTCCAGGGTGCTGAGATGGCTGACATTTTGCTCCGCTCACGACGGTCACCGCGCGACGCAAGAACAGCCCAAAAACAGGCCAAAACGGCCCAAAAACGGGACAAAACTGGCCATTTTTGGCTGCGCGAGCGAGCGGCGAGCGGCGGACAGCGAGCGAAGCGAGAGGCAGCACCGTCCCTGCTATACGAAAGCCCCATCCAGCCCTGTGCCACCCGGGGGGTTCCAGGGTGCTGAGATGGCTGACATTTTGCTCCGCTCACGACGGTCACCGCGCGACGCAAGAACAGCCCAAAAACAGGCCAAAACGGCCCAAAAACGGGCCAAAACTGGCCATTTTTGGCTGCGCGAGCGAGCAGCGAGCGGCGGACAGCGAGCGAAGCGAGAGGCATCACCGTCCCTGCTATACGAAAGCCCCATCCAGCCCTGTGCCACCCGGGGGGTTCCAGGGTGCTGAGATGGCTGACATTTTGCTCCGCTCAAGATGGTCACCGCGCAACGCAAAAACAGGCCAAAAACTGGCCAAAACGGGCCAAAACTGGCCATTTTTGGCTGCGCGAGCGAGCGGCGAGCGGCGAACAGCGAGCGAAGCGAGAGGCAGCACCGTCCCTGCTATACGAAAGCCCCATCCAGCCCTGTGCCACCCGGGGGGTTCCAGGGTGCTGAGATGGCTGACATTTTGCTCCGCTCACGACGGTCACCGCGCGACGCAAGAACAGGCCAAAAACTGGCCAAAACGGCCCAAAAACGGGCCAAAACTGGCCATTTTTGGCTGCGCGAGCGAGCGGCGAGCGGCGGACAGCGAGCGAAGCGAGAGGCAGCACCGTCCCTGCTATACGAAAGCCCCATCCAGCCCTGTGCCACCCGGGGGGTTCCAGGGTGCTGAGATGGCTGACATTTTGCTCCGCTCACGACGGTCACCGCGCGACGCAAGAACAGGCCAAAAACTGGCCAAAACGGCCCAAAAACGGGACAAAACTGGCCATTTTTGGCTGCGCGAGGGAGCGGCGAGCGGCGGACAGCGAGCGAAGCGAGAGGCAGCACCGTCCCTGCTATACGAAAGCCCCATCCAGCCCTGTGCCACCCGGGGGGTTCCAGGGTGCTGAGATGGCTGACATTTTGCTCCGCTCAAGACGGTCACCGCGCAACGCAAAAACAGGCCAAAAACTGGCCAAAACGG
>NW_027020792.1:2500-7500 GCF_036884655.1 Musa acuminata AAA Group
ATGGGGCTTTCGTATAGCAGGGACGGTGCTGCCTCACGCTTCGCTCGCTGTTCGCCGCTCGCCGCTCGCTCGCGCAACCTAAAATGGCCAGTTTTGGCCCGTTTTTGGGCTGTTTTGGCCTGTTTTTGGTCCGTTCTTGCGTGGCACGGCGACCGTCGTGAGCGGAGCAAAACGTCAGCCATCTCAGCACCCTGGAACCCCCCGGGTGGCACAGGGCTGGATGGGGCTTTCGTATAGCAGGGACGGTGCTGCCTCTCGCTTCGCTCGCTGTTCGCCGCTCACCGCTCGCTCGCTCAGCCAAAAATGGCCAGTTTTGGCCCGTTTTTGGGCTGTTTTGGCCTGTTTTTGGTCCGTTCTTGCATGGCGCGGTGACCGTCGTGAGCGGAGCAAAACGTCAGCCATCTCAGCACCCTGGAACCCCCCGGGTGGCACAGGGCTGGATGGGGCTTTCGTATAGCAGGGACGGTGCTGCCTCACGCTTCGCTCGCTGTTCGCCGCTCGCCGCTCGCTCGCGCAGCCAAAAATGACCAGTTTTGGCCCGTTTTTGGGCTGTTTTGGCCTGTTTATGGTCCGTTCTTGCGTGGTGCGGTGACCGTCGTGAGCGGAGCAAAACGTCAGCCATCTCAGCACCCTGGAACCCCCCGGGTGGCACAGGGCTGGATGGGGCTTTCGTATATAGCAGGGACGGTGCTGCCTCTCGCTTCGCTCGCTGTCCGCCGCTCGCCGCTCGCTCGCGCAGCCAAAAATGGCCAGTTTTGGCCCGTTTTTGGGCCGTTTTGGCCAGTTTTTGGCCTGTTCTTGCATTGCGCGGTGACCGTCGAGAGCGGAGCAAAACGTCAGCCATCTCAGCACCCTGGAACCCCCCGGGTGGCACAGGGCTGGATGGGGCTTTCGTATAGCAGGGACGGTGCTGCCTCTCGCTTCGCTCGCTGTCCGCCGCTCGCCGCTCGCTCGTGCAGCCAAAAATGGCCAGTTTTGGCCCGTTTTTGGGCCGTTTTGGCCAGTTTTTGGCCTGTTCTTGCATTGCGCGGTGACCGTCGAGAGCGGAGCAAAACGTCAGCCATCTCAGCACCCTGGAACCCCCCGGGTGGCACAGGGCTGGATGGGGCTTTCGTATAGCAGGGACGGTGCTGCCTCTCGCTTCGCTCGCTGTCCGCCGCTCGCCGCTCGCTCGTGCAGCCAAAAATGGCCAGTTTTGGCCCGTTTTTGGGCCGTTTTGGCCAGTTTTTGGCCTGTTCTTGCATTGCGCGGTGACCGTCGAGAGCGGAGCAAAACGTCAGCCATCTCAGCACCCTGGAACCCCCCGGGTGGCACAGGGCTGGATGGGGCTTTCGTATAGCAGGGACGGTGCTGCCTCTCGCTTCGCTCGCTGTCCGCCGCTCGCCGCTCGCTCGTGCAGCCAAAAATGGCCAGTTTTGGCCCGTTTTTGGGCCGTTTTGGCCAGTTTTTGGCCTGTTCTTGCATTGCGCGGTGACCGTCGAGAGCGGAGCAAAACGTCAGCCATCTCAGCACCCTGGAACCCCCCGGGTGGCACAGGGCTGGATGGGGCTTTCGTATAGCAGGGACGGTGCTGCCTCTCGCTTCGCTCGCTGTCCGCCGCTCGCCGCTCGCTCGTGCAGCCAAAAATGGCCAGTTTTGGCCCGTTTTTGGGCCGTTTTGGCCAGTTTTTGGCCTGTTCTTGCATTGCGCGGTGACCGTCGAGAGCGGAGCAAAACGTCAGCCATCTCAGCACCCTGGAACCCCCCGGGTGGCACAGGGCTGGATGGGGCTTTCGTATAGCAGGGACGGTGCTGCCTCTCGCTTCGCTCGCTGTCCGCCGCTCGCCGCTCGCTCGTGCAGCCAAAAATGGCCAGTTTTGGCCCGTTTTTGGGCCGTTTTGGCCAGTTTTTGGCCTGTTCTTGCATTGCGCGGTGACCGTCGAGAGCGGAGCAAAACGTCAGCCATCTCAGCACCCTGGAACCCCCCGGGTGGCACAGGGCTGGATGGGGCTTTCGTATAGCAGGGACGGTGCTGCCTCTCGCTTCGCTCGCTGTCCGCCGCTCGCCGCTCGCTCGTGCAGCCAAAAATGGCCAGTTTTGGCCCGTTTTTGGGCCGTTTTGGCCAGTTTTTGGCCTGTTCTTGCATTGCGCGGTGACCGTCGAGAGCGGAGCAAAACGTCAGCCATCTCAGCACCCTGGAACCCCCCGGGTGGCACAGGGCTGGATGGGGCTTTCGTATAGCAGGGACGGTGCTGCCTCTCGCTTCGCTCGCTGTCCGCCGCTCGCCGCTCGCTCGTGCAGCCAAAAATGGCCAGTTTTGGCCCGTTTTTGGGCCGTTTTGGCCAGTTTTTGGCCTGTTCTTGCATTGCGCGGTGACCGTCGAGAGCGGAGCAAAACGTCAGCCATCTCAGCACCCTGGAACCCCCCGGGTGGCACAGGGCTGGATGGGGCTTTCGTATAGCAGGGACGGTGCTGCCTCTCGCTTCGCTCGCTGTCCGCCGCTCGCCGCTCGCTCGTGCAGCCAAAAATGGCCAGTTTTGGCCCGTTTTTGGGCCGTTTTGGCCAGTTTTTGGCCTGTTCTTGCATTGCGCGGTGACCGTCGAGAGCGGAGCAAAACGTCAGCCATCTCAGCACCCTGGAACCCCCCGGGTGGCACAGGGCTGGATGGGGCTTTCGTATAGCAGGGACGGTGCTGCCTCTCGCTTCGCTCGCTGTCCGCCGCTCGCCGCTCGCTCGCGCAGCCAAAAATGGCCAGTTTTGGCCCGTTTTTGGGCCGTTTTGGCCAGTTTTTGGCCTGTTCTTGCATTGCGCGGTGACCGTCGAGAGCGGAGCAAAACGTCAGCCATCTCAGCACCCTGGAACCCCCCGGGTGGCACAGGGCTGGATGGGGCTTTCGTATAGCAGGGACGGTGCTGCCTCTCGCTTCGCTCGCTGTCCGCCGCTCGCCGCTCGCTCGTGCAGCCAAAAATGGCCAGTTTTGGCCCGTTTTTGGGCCGTTTTGGCCAGTTTTTGGCCTGTTCTTGCATTGCGCGGTGACCGTCGAGAGCGGAGCAAAACGTCAGCCATCTCAGCACCCTGGAACCCCCCGGGTGGCACAGGGCTGGATGGGGCTTTCGTATAGCAGGGACGGTGCTGCCTCTCGCTTCGCTCGCTGTCCGCCGCTCGCCGCTCGCTCGTGCAGCCAAAAATGGCCAGTTTTGGCCCGTTTTTGGGCCGTTTTGGCCAGTTTTTGGCCTGTTCTTGCATTGCGCGGTGACCGTCGAGAGCGGAGCAAAACGTCAGCCATCTCAGCACCCTGGAACCCCCCGGGTGGCACAGGGCTGGATGGGGCTTTCGTATAGCAGGGACGGTGCTGCCTCTCGCTTCGCTCGCTGTCCGCCGCTCGCCGCTCGCTCGTGCAGCCAAAAATGGCCAGTTTTGGCCCGTTTTTGGGCCGTTTTGGCCAGTTTTTGGCCTGTTCTTGCATTGCGCGGTGACCGTCGAGAGCGGAGCAAAACGTCAGCCATCTCAGCACCCTGGAACCCCCCGGGTGGCACAGGGCTGGATGGGGCTTTCGTATAGCAGGGACGGTGCTGCCTCTCGCTTCGCTCGCTGTCCGCCGCTCGCCGCTCGCTCGCGCAGCCAAAAATGGCCAGTTTTGGCCCGTTTTTGGGCCGTTTTGGCCAGTTTTTGGCCTGTTCTTGCATTGCGCGGTGACCGTCGAGAGCGGAGCAAAACGTCAGCCATCTCAGCACCCTGGAACCCCCCGGGTGGCACAGGGCTGGATGGGGCTTTCGTATAGCAGGGACGGTGCTGCCTCTCGCTTCGCTCGCTGTCCGCCGCTCGCCGCTCGCTCGTGCAGCCAAAAATGGCCAGTTTTGGCCCGTTTTTGGGCCGTTTTGGCCAGTTTTTGGCCTGTTCTTGCATTGCGCGGTGACCGTCGAGAGCGGAGCAAAACGTCAGCCATCTCAGCACCCTGGAACCCCCCGGGTGGCACAGGGCTGGATGGGGCTTTCGTATAGCAGGGACGGTGCTGCCTCTCGCTTCGCTCGCTGTCCGCCGCTCGCCGCTCGCTCGTGCAGCCAAAAATGGCCAGTTTTGGCCCGTTTTTGGGCCGTTTTGGCCAGTTTTTGGCCTGTTCTTGCATTGCGCGGTGACCGTCGAGAGCGGAGCAAAACGTCAGCCATCTCAGCACCCTGGAACCCCCCGGGTGGCACAGGGCTGGATGGGGCTTTCGTATAGCAGGGACGGTGCTGCCTCTCGCTTCGCTCGCTGTCCGCCGCTCGCCGCTCGCTCGTGCAGCCAAAAATGGCCAGTTTTGGCCCGTTTTTGGGCCGTTTTGGCCAGTTTTTGGCCTGTTCTTGCATTGCGCGGTGACCGTCGAGAGCGGAGCAAAACGTCAGCCATCTCAGCACCCTGGAACCCCCCGGGTGGCACAGGGCTGGATGGGGCTTTCGTATAGCAGGGACGGTGCTGCCTCTCGCTTCGCTCGCTGTCCGCCGCTCGCCGCTCGCTCGCGCAGCCAAAAATGGCCAGTTTTGGCCCGTTTTTGGGCCGTTTTGGCCAGTTTTTGGCCTGTTCTTGCATTGCGCGGTGACCGTCGAGAGCGGAGCAAAACGTCAGCCATCTCAGCACCCTGGAACCCCCCGGGTGGCACAGGGCTGGATGGGGCTTTCGTATAGCAGGGACGGTGCTGCCTCTCGCTTCGCTCGCTGTCCGCCGCTCGCCGCTCGCGCAGCCAAAAATGGCCAGTTTTGGCCCGTTTTTGGGCCGTTTTGGCCAGTTTTTGGCCTGTTCTTGCATTGCGCGGTGACCGTCGAGAGCGGAGCAAAACGTCAGCCATCTCAGCACCCTGGAACCCCCCGGGTGGCACAGGGCTGGATGGGGCTTTCGTATAGCAGGGACGGTGCTGCCTCTCGCTTCGCTCGCTGTTCGCCGCTCGCCGCTCGCTCGCGCAGCCAAAAATGGCCAGTTTTGGCCCGTTTTTGGGCTGTTTTGGCCAGTTTTTGGCCTGTTCTTGCGTGGTGCGGTGACCGTCGTGAG
>NW_027020792.1:17500-20000 GCF_036884655.1 Musa acuminata AAA Group
ACGTCAGCCATCTCAGCACCCTGGAACCCCCCGGGTGGCACAGGGCTGGATGGGGCTTTCGTATAGCAGGGACGGTGCTGCCTCTCGCTTCGCTCGCTGTCCGCCGCTCGCCGCTCGCTCGTGCAGCCAAAAATGGCCAGTTTTGGCCCGTTTTTGGGCCGTTTTGGCCAGTTTTTGGCCTGTTCTTGCATTGCGCGGTGACCGTCGAGAGCGGAGCAAAACGTCAGCCATCTCAGCACCCTGGAACCCCCCGGGTGGCACAGGGCTGGATGGGGCTTTCGTATAGCAGGGACGGTGCTGCCTCTCGCTTCGCTCGCTGTCCGCCGCTCGCCGCTCGCTCGTGCAGCCAAAAATGGCCAGTTTTGGCCCGTTTTTGGGCCGTTTTGGCCAGTTTTTGGCCTGTTCTTGCATTGCGCGGTGACCGTCGAGAGCGGAGCAAAACGTCAGCCATCTCAGCACCCTGGAACCCCCCGGGTGGCACAGGGCTGGATGGGGCTTTCGTATAGCAGGGACGGTGCTGCCTCTCGCTTCGCTCGCTGTCCGCCGCTCGCCGCTCGCTCGTGCAGCCAAAAATGGCCAGTTTTGGCCCGTTTTTGGGCCGTTTTGGCCAGTTTTTGGCCTGTTCTTGCATTGCGCGGTGACCGTCGAGAGCGGAGCAAAACGTCAGCCATCTCAGCACCCTGGAACCCCCCGGGTGGCACAGGGCTGGATGGGGCTTTCGTATAGCAGGGACGGTGCTGCCTCTCGCTTCGCTCGCTGTCCGCCGCTCGCCGCTCGCTCGTGCAGCCAAAAATGGCCAGTTTTGGCCCGTTTTTGGGCCGTTTTGGCCAGTTTTTGGCCTGTTCTTGCATTGCGCGGTGACCGTCGAGAGCGGAGCAAAACGTCAGCCATCTCAGCACCCTGGAACCCCCCGGGTGGCACAGGGCTGGATGGGGCTTTCGTATAGCAGGGACGGTGCTGCCTCTCGCTTCGCTCGCTGTCCGCCGCTCGCCGCTCGCTCGTGCAGCCAAAAATGGCCAGTTTTGGCCCGTTTTTGGGCCGTTTTGGCCAGTTTTTGGCCTGTTCTTGCATTGCGCGGTGACCATCGAGAGCGGAGCAAAACGTCAGCCATCTCAGCACCCTGGAACCCCCCGGGTGGCACAGGGCTGGATGGGGCTTTCGTATAGCAGGGACGGTGCTGCCTCTCGCTTCGCTCGCTGTCCGCCGCTCGCCGCTCGCTCGTGCAGCCAAAAATGGCCAGTTTTGGCCCGTTTTTGGGCCGTTTTGGCCAGTTTTTGGCCTGTTCTTGCATTGCGCGGTGACCGTCGAGAGCGGAGCAAAACGTCAGCCATCTCAGCACCCTGGAACCCCCCGGGTGGCACAGGGCTGGATGGGGCTTTCGTATAGCAGGGACGGTGCTGCCTCTCGCTTCGCTCGCTGTCCGCCGCTCGCCGCTCGCTCGTGCAGCCAAAAATGGCCAGTTTTGGCCCGTTTTTGGGCCGTTTTGGCCAGTTTTTGGCCTGTTCTTGCATTGCGCGGTGACCGTCGAGAGCGGAGCAAAACGTCAGCCATCTCAGCACCCTGGAACCCCCCGGGTGGCACAGGGCTGGATGGGGCTTTCGTATAGCAGGGACGGTGCTGCCTCTCGCTTCGCTCGCTGTCCGCCGCTCGCCGCTCGCTCGCGCAGCCAAAAATGGCCAGTTTTGGCCCGTTTTTGGGCCGTTTTGGCCAGTTTTTGGCCTGTTCTTGCATTGCGCGGTGACCGTCGAGAGCGGAGCAAAACGTCAGCCATCTCAGCACCCTGGAACCCCCCGGGTGGCACAGGGCTGGATGGGGCTTTCGTATAGCAGGGACGGTGCTGCCTCTCGCTTCGCTCGCTGTCCGCCGCTCGCCGCTCGCTCGTGCAGCCAAAAATGGCCAGTTTTGGCCCGTTTTTGGGCCGTTTTGGCCAGTTTTTGGCCTGTTCTTGCATTGCGCGGTGACCGTCGAGAGCGGAGCAAAACGTCAGCCATCTCAGCACCCTGGAACCCCCCGGGTGGCACAGGGCTGGATGGGGCTTTCGTATAGCAGGGACGGTGCTGCCTCTCGCTTCGCTCGCTGTCCGCCGCTCGCCGCTCGCTCGTGCAGCCAAAAATGGCCAGTTTTGGCCCGTTTTTGGGCCGTTTTGGCCAGTTTTTGGCCTGTTCTTGCATTGCGCGGTGACCGTCGAGAGCGGAGCAAAACGTCAGCCATCTCAGCACCCTGGAACCCCCCGGGTGGCACAGGGCTGGATGGGGCTTTCGTATAGCAGGGACGGTGCTGCCTCTCGCTTCGCTCGCTGTCCGCCGCTCGCCGCTCGCTCGTGCAGCCAAAAATGGCCAGTTTTGGCCCGTTTTTGGGCCGTTTTGGCCAGTTTTTGGCCTGTTCTTGCATTGCGCGGTGACCGTCGAGAGCGGAGCAAAACGTCAGCCATCTCAGCACCCTGGAACCCCCCGGGTGGCACAGGGCTGGATGGGGCTTTCGTATAGCAGGGACGGTGCTG
>NW_027020792.1:32500-35000 GCF_036884655.1 Musa acuminata AAA Group
TTTGGCCTGTTCTTGCATTGCGCGGTGACCGTCGAGAGCGGAGCAAAACGTCAGCCATCTCAGCACCCTGGAACCCCCCGGGTGGCACAGGGCTGGATGGGGCTTTCGTATAGCAGGGACGGTGCTGCCTCTCGCTTCGCTCGCTGTCCGCCGCTCGCCGCTCGCTCGTGCAGCCAAAAATGGCCAGTTTTGGCCCGTTTTTGGGCCGTTTTGGCCAGTTTTTGGCCTGTTCTTGCATTGCGCGGTGACCGTCGAGAGCGGAGCAAAACGTCAGCCATCTCAGCACCCTGGAACCCCCCGGGTGGCACAGGGCTGGATGGGGCTTTCGTATAGCAGGGACGGTGCTGCCTCTCGCTTCGCTCGCTGTCCGCCGCTCGCCGCTCGCTCGTGCAGCCAAAAATGGCCAGTTTTGGCCCGTTTTTGGGCCGTTTTGGCCAGTTTTTGGCCTGTTCTTGCATTGCGCGGTGACCGTCGAGAGCGGAGCAAAACGTCAGCCATCTCAGCACCCTGGAACCCCCCGGGTGGCACAGGGCTGGATGGGGCTTTCGTATAGCAGGGACGGTGCTGCCTCTCGCTTCGCTCGCTGTCCGCCGCTCGCCGCTCGCTCGCGCAGCCAAAAATGGCCAGTTTTGGCCCGTTTTTGGGCCGTTTTGGCCAGTTTTTGGCCTGTTCTTGCATTGCGCGGTGACCGTCGAGAGCGGAGCAAAACGTCAGCCATCTCAGCACCCTGGAACCCCCCGGGTGGCACAGGGCTGGATGGGGCTTTCGTATAGCAGGGACGGTGCTGCCTCTCGCTTCGCTCGCTGTCCGCCGCTCGCCGCTCGCTCGTGCAGCCAAAAATGGCCAGTTTTGGCCCGTTTTTGGGCCGTTTTGGCCAGTTTTTGGCCTGTTCTTGCATTGCGCGGTGACCGTCGAGAGCGGAGCAAAACGTCAGCCATCTCAGCACCCTGGAACCCCCCGGGTGGCACAGGGCTGGATGGGGCTTTCGTATAGCAGGGACGGTGCTGCCTCTCGCTTCGCTCGCTGTCCGCCGCTCGCCGCTCGCTCGTGCAGCCAAAAATGGCCAGTTTTGGCCCGTTTTTGGGCCGTTTTGGCCAGTTTTTGGCCTGTTCTTGCATTGCGCGGTGACCGTCGAGAGCGGAGCAAAACGTCAGCCATCTCAGCACCCTGGAACCCCCCGGGTGGCACAGGGCTGGATGGGGCTTTCGTATAGCAGGGACGGTGCTGCCTCTCGCTTCGCTCGCTGTCCGCCGCTCGCCGCTCGCTCGTGCAGCCAAAAATGGCCAGTTTTGGCCCGTTTTTGGGCCGTTTTGGCCAGTTTTTGGCCTGTTCTTGCATTGCGCGGTGACCGTCGAGAGCGGAGCAAAACGTCAGCCATCTCAGCACCCTGGAACCCCCCGGGTGGCACAGGGCTGGATGGGGCTTTCGTATAGCAGGGACGGTGCTGCCTCTCGCTTCGCTCGCTGTCCGCCGCTCGCCGCTCGCTCGCGCAGCCAAAAATGGCCAGTTTTGGCCCGTTTTTGGGCCGTTTTGGCCAGTTTTTGGCCTGTTCTTGCATTGCGCGGTGACCGTCGAGAGCGGAGCAAAACGTCAGCCATCTCAGCACCCTGGAACCCCCCGGGTGGCACAGGGCTGGATGGGGCTTTCGTATAGCAGGGACGGTGCTGCCTCTCGCTTCGCTCGCTGTCCGCCGCTCGCCGCTCGCTCGTGCAGCCAAAAATGGCCAGTTTTGGCCCGTTTTTGGGCCGTTTTGGCCAGTTTTTGGCCTGTTCTTGCATTGCGCGGTGACCGTCGAGAGCGGAGCAAAACGTCAGCCATCTCAGCACCCTGGAACCCCCCGGGTGGCACAGGGCTGGATGGGGCTTTCGTATAGCAGGGACGGTGCTGCCTCTCGCTTCGCTCGCTGTCCGCCGCTCGCCGCTCGCTCGTGCAGCCAAAAATGGCCAGTTTTGGCCCGTTTTTGGGCCGTTTTGGCCAGTTTTTGGCCTGTTCTTGCATTGCGCGGTGACCGTCGAGAGCGGAGCAAAACGTCAGCCATCTCAGCACCCTGGAACCCCCCGGGTGGCACAGGGCTGGATGGGGCTTTCGTATAGCAGGGACGGTGCTGCCTCTCGCTTCGCTCGCTGTCCGCCGCTCGCCGCTCGCTCGTGCAGCCAAAAATGGCCAGTTTTGGCCCGTTTTTGGGCCGTTTTGGCCAGTTTTTGGCCTGTTCTTGCATTGCGCGGTGACCGTCGAGAGCGGAGCAAAACGTCAGCCATCTCAGCACCCTGGAACCCCCCGGGTGGCACAGGGCTGGATGGGGCTTTCGTATAGCAGGGACGGTGCTGCCTCTCGCTTCGCTCGCTGTCCGCCGCTCGCCGCTCGCTCGCGCAGCCAAAAATGGCCAGTTTTGGCCCGTTTTTGGGCCGTTTTGGCCAGTTTTTGGCCTGTTCTTGCATTGCGCGGTGACCGTCGAGAGCGGAGCAAAACGTCAGCCATCTCAGCACCCTGGAACCCCCCG
>NW_027020792.1:45000-50000 GCF_036884655.1 Musa acuminata AAA Group
GATGGGGCTTTCGTATATAGCAGGGACGGTGCTGCCTCTCGCTTCGCTCGCTGTCCGCCGCTCGCCGCTCGCTCGCGCAGCCAAAAATGGCCAGTTTTGGCCCGTTTTTGGGCCGTTTTGGCCAGTTTTTGGCCTGTTCTTGCATTGCGCGGTGACCGTCGAGAGCGGAGCAAAACGTCAGCCATCTCAGCACCCTGGAACCCCCCGGGTGGCACAGGGCTGGATGGGGCTTTCGTATAGCAGGGACGGTGCTGCCTCTCGCTTCGCTCGCTGTCCGCCGCTCGCCGCTCGCTCGTGCAGCCAAAAATGGCCAGTTTTGGCCCGTTTTTGGGCCGTTTTGGCCAGTTTTTGGCCTGTTCTTGCATTGCGCGGTGACCGTCGAGAGCGGAGCAAAACGTCAGCCATCTCAGCACCCTGGAACCCCCCGGGTGGCACAGGGCTGGATGGGGCTTTCGTATAGCAGGGACGGTGCTGCCTCTCGCTTCGCTCGCTGTCCGCCGCTCGCCGCTCGCTCGTGCAGCCAAAAATGGCCAGTTTTGGCCCGTTTTTGGGCCGTTTTGGCCAGTTTTTGGCCTGTTCTTGCATTGCGCGGTGACCGTCGAGAGCGGAGCAAAACGTCAGCCATCTCAGCACCCTGGAACCCCCCGGGTGGCACAGGGCTGGATGGGGCTTTCGTATAGCAGGGACGGTGCTGCCTCTCGCTTCGCTCGCTGTCCGCCGCTCGCCGCTCGCTCGTGCAGCCAAAAATGGCCAGTTTTGGCCCGTTTTTGGGCCGTTTTGGCCAGTTTTTGGCCTGTTCTTGCATTGCGCGGTGACCGTCGAGAGCGGAGCAAAACGTCAGCCATCTCAGCACCCTGGAACCCCCCGGGTGGCACAGGGCTGGATGGGGCTTTCGTATAGCAGGGACGGTGCTGCCTCTCGCTTCGCTCGCTGTCCGCCGCTCGCCGCTCGCTCGTGCAGCCAAAAATGGCCAGTTTTGGCCCGTTTTTGGGCCGTTTTGGCCAGTTTTTGGCCTGTTCTTGCATTGCGCGGTGACCGTCGAGAGCGGAGCAAAACGTCAGCCATCTCAGCACCCTGGAACCCCCCGGGTGGCACAGGGCTGGATGGGGCTTTCGTATAGCAGGGACGGTGCTGCCTCTCGCTTCGCTCGCTGTCCGCCGCTCGCCGCTCGCTCGTGCAGCCAAAAATGGCCAGTTTTGGCCCGTTTTTGGGCCGTTTTGGCCAGTTTTTGGCCTGTTCTTGCATTGCGCGGTGACCGTCGAGAGCGGAGCAAAACGTCAGCCATCTCAGCACCCTGGAACCCCCCGGGTGGCACAGGGCTGGATGGGGCTTTCGTATAGCAGGGACGGTGCTGCCTCTCGCTTCGCTCGCTGTCCGCCGCTCGCCGCTCGCTCGTGCAGCCAAAAATGGCCAGTTTTGGCCCGTTTTTGGGCCGTTTTGGCCAGTTTTTGGCCTGTTCTTGCATTGCGCGGTGACCGTCGAGAGCGGAGCAAAACGTCAGCCATCTCAGCACCCTGGAACCCCCCGGGTGGCACAGGGCTGGATGGGGCTTTCGTATAGCAGGGACGGTGCTGCCTCTCGCTTCGCTCGCTGTCCGCCGCTCGCCGCTCGCTCGTGCAGCCAAAAATGGCCAGTTTTGGCCCGTTTTTGGGCCGTTTTGGCCAGTTTTTGGCCTGTTCTTGCATTGCGCGGTGACCGTCGAGAGCGGAGCAAAACGTCAGCCATCTCAGCACCCTGGAACCCCCCGGGTGGCACAGGGCTGGATGGGGCTTTCGTATAGCAGGGACGGTGCTGCCTCTCGCTTCGCTCGCTGTCCGCCGCTCGCCGCTCGCTCGTGCAGCCAAAAATGGCCAGTTTTGGCCCGTTTTTGGGCCGTTTTGGCCAGTTTTTGGCCTGTTCTTGCATTGCGCGGTGACCGTCGAGAGCGGAGCAAAACGTCAGCCATCTCAGCACCCTGGAACCCCCCGGGTGGCACAGGGCTGGATGGGGCTTTCGTATAGCAGGGACGGTGCTGCCTCTCGCTTCGCTCGCTGTCCGCCGCTCGCCGCTCGCTCGCGCAGCCAAAAATGGCCAGTTTTGGCCCGTTTTTGGGCCGTTTTGGCCAGTTTTTGGCCTGTTCTTGCATTGCGCGGTGACCGTCGAGAGCGGAGCAAAACGTCAGCCATCTCAGCACCCTGGAACCCCCCGGGTGGCACAGGGCTGGATGGGGCTTTCGTATAGCAGGGACGGTGCTGCCTCTCGCTTCGCTCGCTGTCCGCCGCTCGCCGCTCGCTCGTGCAGCCAAAAATGGCCAGTTTTGGCCCGTTTTTGGGCCGTTTTGGCCAGTTTTTGGCCTGTTCTTGCATTGCGCGGTGACCGTCGAGAGCGGAGCAAAACGTCAGCCATCTCAGCACCCTGGAACCCCCCGGGTGGCACAGGGCTGGATGGGGCTTTCGTATAGCAGGGACGGTGCTGCCTCTCGCTTCGCTCGCTGTCCGCCGCTCGCCGCTCGCTCGTGCAGCCAAAAATGGCCAGTTTTGGCCCGTTTTTGGGCCGTTTTGGCCAGTTTTTGGCCTGTTCTTGCATTGCGCGGTGACCGTCGAGAGCGGAGCAAAACGTCAGCCATCTCAGCACCCTGGAACCCCCCGGGTGGCACAGGGCTGGATGGGGCTTTCGTATAGCAGGGACGGTGCTGCCTCTCGCTTCGCTCGCTGTCCGCCGCTCGCCGCTCGCTCGTGCAGCCAAAAATGGCCAGTTTTGGCCCGTTTTTGGGCCGTTTTGGCCAGTTTTTGGCCTGTTCTTGCATTGCGCGGTGACCGTCGAGAGCGGAGCAAAACGTCAGCCATCTCAGCACCCTGGAACCCCCCGGGTGGCACAGGGCTGGATGGGGCTTTCGTATAGCAGGGACGGTGCTGCCTCTCGCTTCGCTCGCTGTCCGCCGCTCGCCGCTCGCTCGCGCAGCCAAAAATGGCCAGTTTTGGCCCGTTTTTGGGCCGTTTTGGCCAGTTTTTGGCCTGTTCTTGCATTGCGCGGTGACCGTCGAGAGCGGAGCAAAACGTCAGCCATCTCAGCACCCTGGAACCCCCCGGGTGGCACAGGGCTGGATGGGGCTTTCGTATAGCAGGGACGGTGCTGCCTCTCGCTTCGCTCGCTGTCCGCCGCTCGCCGCTCGCTCGTGCAGCCAAAAATGGCCAGTTTTGGCCCGTTTTTGGGCCGTTTTGGCCAGTTTTTGGCCTGTTCTTGCATTGCGCGGTGACCGTCGAGAGCGGAGCAAAACGTCAGCCATCTCAGCACCCTGGAACCCCCCGGGTGGCACAGGGCTGGATGGGGCTTTCGTATAGCAGGGACGGTGCTGCCTCTCGCTTCGCTCGCTGTCCGCCGCTCGCCGCTCGCTCGTGCAGCCAAAAATGGCCAGTTTTGGCCCGTTTTTGGGCCGTTTTGGCCAGTTTTTGGCCTGTTCTTGCATTGCGCGGTGACCGTCGAGAGCGGAGCAAAACGTCAGCCATCTCAGCACCCTGGAACCCCCCGGGTGGCACAGGGCTGGATGGGGCTTTCGTATAGCAGGGACGGTGCTGCCTCTCGCTTCGCTCGCTGTCCGCCGCTCGCCGCTCGCTCGTGCAGCCAAAAATGGCCAGTTTTGGCCCGTTTTTGGGCCGTTTTGGCCAGTTTTTGGCCTGTTCTTGCATTGCGCGGTGACCGTCGAGAGCGGAGCAAAACGTCAGCCATCTCAGCACCCTGGAACCCCCCGGGTGGCACAGGGCTGGATGGGGCTTTCGTATAGCAGGGACGGTGCTGCCTCTCGCTTCGCTCGCTGTCCGCCGCTCGCCGCTCGCTCGCGCAGCCAAAAATGGCCAGTTTTGGCCCGTTTTTGGGCCGTTTTGGCCAGTTTTTGGCCTGTTCTTGCATTGCGCGGTGACCGTCGAGAGCGGAGCAAAACGTCAGCCATCTCAGCACCCTGGAACCCCCCGGGTGGCACAGGGCTGGATGGGGCTTTCGTATAGCAGGGACGGTGCTGCCTCTCGCTTCGCTCGCTGTCCGCCGCTCGCCGCTCGCGCAGCCAAAAATGGCCAGTTTTGGCCCGTTTTTGGGCCGTTTTGGCCAGTTTTTGGCCTGTTCTTGCATTGCGCGGTGACCGTCGAGAGCGGAGCAAAACGTCAGCCATCTCAGCACCCTGGAACCCCCCGGGTGGCACAGGGCTGGATGGGGCTTTCGTATAGCAGGGACGGTGCTGCCTCTCGCTTCGCTCGCTGTTCGCCGCTCGCCGCTCGCTCGCGCAGCCAAAAATGGCCAGTTTTGGCCCGTTTTTGGGCTGTTTTGGCCAGTTTTTGGCCTGTTCTTGCGTGGTGCGGTGACCGTCGTGAGTGGAGCAAAACGTCAGCCATCTCAGCACCCTGGAACCCCCCGGGTGGCACAGGGCTGGATGGGGCTTTCGTATAGCAGGGACGGTGCTGCCTCTCGCTTCGCTCGCTGTTCGCCGCTCGCCGCTCGCTCGCGCAGCCAAAAATGGCCAGTTTTGGCCCGTTTTTGGGCTGTTTTGGCCTGTTTTTGGGCTGTTCTTGTGTGGCGCGGTGACCGTCGTGAGCGGAGCAAAATGTCAGCCATCTCAGCACCCTGGAACCCCCCGGGTGGCACAGGGCTGGATGGGGCTTTCGTATAGCAGGGACGGTGCTGCCTCGCGCTTCGCTCGCTGTTCGCCGCTCTCCGCTCGCTCGCGCAGCAAAAAATGGCCAGTTTTGGCCCGTTTTTGGGCTGTTTTGGCCAGTTTTTGGCCTGTTCTTGCGTGCCGCGGCGACCGTCGTGAGCGGAGCAAAACGTCAGCCATCTCAGCACCCTGGAACCCCCCGGGTGGCACAGGGCTGGATGGGGCTTTCGTATAGCAGGGACGGTGCTGCCTCTCGCTTCGCTCGCTGTCCGCCGCTCGCTGCTCGCTCGCGCAGCCAAAAATGGCCAGTTTTGGCCCGTTTTTGGGCTGTTTTGGCCTGTTTTTGGGCTGTTCTTGTGTGCCGCGGCGACCGTCGTGA
>NW_027020792.1:60000-65000 GCF_036884655.1 Musa acuminata AAA Group
AACGTCAGCCATCTCAGCACCCTGGAACCCCCCGGGTGGCACAGGGCTGGATGGGGCTTTCGTATAGCAGGGACGGTGCTGCCTCTCGCTTCGCTCGCTGTCCGCCGCTCGCCGCTCGCTCGTGCAGCCAAAAATGGCCAGTTTTGGCCCGTTTTTGGGCCGTTTTGGCCAGTTTTTGGCCTGTTCTTGCATTGCGCGGTGACCGTCGAGAGCGGAGCAAAACGTCAGCCATCTCAGCACCCTGGAACCCCCCGGGTGGCACAGGGCTGGATGGGGCTTTCGTATAGCAGGGACGGTGCTGCCTCTCGCTTCGCTCGCTGTCCGCCGCTCGCCGCTCGCTCGTGCAGCCAAAAATGGCCAGTTTTGGCCCGTTTTTGGGCCGTTTTGGCCAGTTTTTGGCCTGTTCTTGCATTGCGCGGTGACCGTCGAGAGCGGAGCAAAACGTCAGCCATCTCAGCACCCTGGAACCCCCCGGGTGGCACAGGGCTGGATGGGGCTTTCGTATAGCAGGGACGGTGCTGCCTCTCGCTTCGCTCGCTGTCCGCCGCTCGCCGCTCGCTCGTGCAGCCAAAAATGGCCAGTTTTGGCCCGTTTTTGGGCCGTTTTGGCCAGTTTTTGGCCTGTTCTTGCATTGCGCGGTGACCGTCGAGAGCGGAGCAAAACGTCAGCCATCTCAGCACCCTGGAACCCCCCGGGTGGCACAGGGCTGGATGGGGCTTTCGTATAGCAGGGACGGTGCTGCCTCTCGCTTCGCTCGCTGTCCGCCGCTCGCCGCTCGCTCGTGCAGCCAAAAATGGCCAGTTTTGGCCCGTTTTTGGGCCGTTTTGGCCAGTTTTTGGCCTGTTCTTGCATTGCGCGGTGACCGTCGAGAGCGGAGCAAAACGTCAGCCATCTCAGCACCCTGGAACCCCCCGGGTGGCACAGGGCTGGATGGGGCTTTCGTATAGCAGGGACGGTGCTGCCTCTCGCTTCGCTCGCTGTCCGCCGCTCGCCGCTCGCTCGCGCAGCCAAAAATGGCCAGTTTTGGCCCGTTTTTGGGCCGTTTTGGCCAGTTTTTGGCCTGTTCTTGCATTGCGCGGTGACCGTCGAGAGCGGAGCAAAACGTCAGCCATCTCAGCACCCTGGAACCCCCCGGGTGGCACAGGGCTGGATGGGGCTTTCGTATAGCAGGGACGGTGCTGCCTCTCGCTTCGCTCGCTGTCCGCCGCTCGCCGCTCGCTCGTGCAGCCAAAAATGGCCAGTTTTGGCCCGTTTTTGGGCCGTTTTGGCCAGTTTTTGGCCTGTTCTTGCATTGCGCGGTGACCGTCGAGAGCGGAGCAAAACGTCAGCCATCTCAGCACCCTGGAACCCCCCGGGTGGCACAGGGCTGGATGGGGCTTTCGTATAGCAGGGACGGTGCTGCCTCTCGCTTCGCTCGCTGTCCGCCGCTCGCCGCTCGCTCGTGCAGCCAAAAATGGCCAGTTTTGGCCCGTTTTTGGGCCGTTTTGGCCAGTTTTTGGCCTGTTCTTGCATTGCGCGGTGACCGTCGAGAGCGGAGCAAAACGTCAGCCATCTCAGCACCCTGGAACCCCCCGGGTGGCACAGGGCTGGATGGGGCTTTCGTATAGCAGGGACGGTGCTGCCTCTCGCTTCGCTCGCTGTCCGCCGCTCGCCGCTCGCTCGTGCAGCCAAAAATGGCCAGTTTTGGCCCGTTTTTGGGCCGTTTTGGCCAGTTTTTGGCCTGTTCTTGCATTGCGCGGTGACCGTCGAGAGCGGAGCAAAACGTCAGCCATCTCAGCACCCTGGAACCCCCCGGGTGGCACAGGGCTGGATGGGGCTTTCGTATAGCAGGGACGGTGCTGCCTCTCGCTTCGCTCGCTGTCCGCCGCTCGCCGCTCGCTCGCGCAGCCAAAAATGGCCAGTTTTGGCCCGTTTTTGGGCCGTTTTGGCCAGTTTTTGGCCTGTTCTTGCATTGCGCGGTGACCGTCGAGAGCGGAGCAAAACGTCAGCCATCTCAGCACCCTGGAACCCCCCGGGTGGCACAGGGCTGGATGGGGCTTTCGTATAGCAGGGACGGTGCTGCCTCTCGCTTCGCTCGCTGTCCGCCGCTCGCCGCTCGCTCGTGCAGCCAAAAATGGCCAGTTTTGGCCCGTTTTTGGGCCGTTTTGGCCAGTTTTTGGCCTGTTCTTGCATTGCGCGGTGACCGTCGAGAGCGGAGCAAAACGTCAGCCATCTCAGCACCCTGGAACCCCCCGGGTGGCACAGGGCTGGATGGGGCTTTCGTATAGCAGGGACGGTGCTGCCTCTCGCTTCGCTCGCTGTCCGCCGCTCGCCGCTCGCTCGTGCAGCCAAAAATGGCCAGTTTTGGCCCGTTTTTGGGCCGTTTTGGCCAGTTTTTGGCCTGTTCTTGCATTGCGCGGTGACCGTCGAGAGCGGAGCAAAACGTCAGCCATCTCAGCACCCTGGAACCCCCCGGGTGGCACAGGGCTGGATGGGGCTTTCGTATAGCAGGGACGGTGCTGCCTCTCGCTTCGCTCGCTGTCCGCCGCTCGCCGCTCGCTCGTGCAGCCAAAAATGGCCAGTTTTGGCCCGTTTTTGGGCCGTTTTGGCCAGTTTTTGGCCTGTTCTTGCATTGCGCGGTGACCGTCGAGAGCGGAGCAAAACGTCAGCCATCTCAGCACCCTGGAACCCCCCGGGTGGCACAGGGCTGGATGGGGCTTTCGTATAGCAGGGACGGTGCTGCCTCTCGCTTCGCTCGCTGTCCGCCGCTCGCCGCTCGCTCGCGCAGCCAAAAATGGCCAGTTTTGGCCCGTTTTTGGGCCGTTTTGGCCAGTTTTTGGCCTGTTCTTGCATTGCGCGGTGACCGTCGAGAGCGGAGCAAAACGTCAGCCATCTCAGCACCCTGGAACCCCCCGGGTGGCACAGGGCTGGATGGGGCTTTCGTATAGCAGGGACGGTGCTGCCTCTCGCTTCGCTCGCTGTCCGCCGCTCGCCGCTCGCTCGTGCAGCCAAAAATGGCCAGTTTTGGCCCGTTTTTGGGCCGTTTTGGCCAGTTTTTGGCCTGTTCTTGCATTGCGCGGTGACCGTCGAGAGCGGAGCAAAACGTCAGCCATCTCAGCACCCTGGAACCCCCCGGGTGGCACAGGGCTGGATGGGGCTTTCGTATAGCAGGGACGGTGCTGCCTCTCGCTTCGCTCGCTGTCCGCCGCTCGCCGCTCGCTCGTGCAGCCAAAAATGGCCAGTTTTGGCCCGTTTTTGGGCCGTTTTGGCCAGTTTTTGGCCTGTTCTTGCATTGCGCGGTGACCGTCGAGAGCGGAGCAAAACGTCAGCCATCTCAGCACCCTGGAACCCCCCGGGTGGCACAGGGCTGGATGGGGCTTTCGTATAGCAGGGACGGTGCTGCCTCTCGCTTCGCTCGCTGTCCGCCGCTCGCCGCTCGCTCGTGCAGCCAAAAATGGCCAGTTTTGGCCCGTTTTTGGGCCGTTTTGGCCAGTTTTTGGCCTGTTCTTGCATTGCGCGGTGACCGTCGAGAGCGGAGCAAAACGTCAGCCATCTCAGCACCCTGGAACCCCCCGGGTGGCACAGGGCTGGATGGGGCTTTCGTATAGCAGGGACGGTGCTGCCTCTCGCTTCGCTCGCTGTCCGCCGCTCGCCGCTCGCTCGCGCAGCCAAAAATGGCCAGTTTTGGCCCGTTTTTGGGCCGTTTTGGCCAGTTTTTGGCCTGTTCTTGCATTGCGCGGTGACCGTCGAGAGCGGAGCAAAACGTCAGCCATCTCAGCACCCTGGAACCCCCCGGGTGGCACAGGGCTGGATGGGGCTTTCGTATAGCAGGGACGGTGCTGCCTCTCGCTTCGCTCGCTGTCCGCCGCTCGCCGCTCGCGCAGCCAAAAATGGCCAGTTTTGGCCCGTTTTTGGGCCGTTTTGGCCAGTTTTTGGCCTGTTCTTGCAGTGCGCGGTGACCGTCGAGAGCGGAGCAAAACGTCAGCCATCTCAGCACCCTGGAACCCCCCGGGTGGCACAGGGCTGGATGGGGCTTTCGTATAGCAGGGACGGTGCTGCCTCTCGCTTCGCTCGCTGTTCGCCGCTCGCCGCTCGCTCGCGCAGCCAAAAATGGCCAGTTTTGGCCCGTTTTTGGGCTGTTTTGGCCAGTTTTTGGCCTGTTCTTGCGTGGTGCGGTGACCGTCGTGAGCGGAGCAAAACGTCAGCCATCTCAGCACCCTGGAACCCCCCGGGTGGCACAGGGCTGGATGGGGCTTTCGTATAGCAGGGACGGTGCTGCCTCTCGCTTCGCTCGCTGTTCGCCGCTCGCCGCTCGCTCGCGCAGCCAAAAATGGCCAGTTTTGGCCCGTTTTTGGGCTGTTTTGGCCTGTTTTTGGGCTGTTCTTGTGTGGCGCGGTGACCGTCGTGAGCGGAGCAAAATGTCAGCCATCTCAGCACCCTGGAACCCCCCGGGTGGCACAGGGCTGGATGGGGCTTTCGTATAGCAGGGACGGTGCTGCCTCGCGCTTCGCTCGCTGTTCGCCGCTCTCCGCTCGCTCGCGCAGCAAAAAATGGCCAGTTTTGGCCCGTTTTTGGGCTGTTTTGGCCAGTTTTTGGCCTGTTCTTGCGTGCCGCGGCGACCGTCGTGAGCGGAGCAAAACGTCAGCCATCTCAGCACCCTGGAACCCCCCGGGTGGCACAGGGCTGGATGGGGCTTTCGTATAGCAGGGACGGTGCTGCCTCTCGCTTCGCTCGCTGTCCGCCGCTCGCTGCTCGCTCGCGCAGCCAAAAATGGCCAGTTTTGGCCCGTTTTTGGGCTGTTTTGGCCTGTTTTTGGGCTGTTCTTGTGTGCCGCGGCGACCGTCGTGAGCGGAGCAAAATGTCAGCCATCTCAGCACCCTGGAACCCCCCGGGTGGCACAGGGCTGGATGGGGCTTTCGTATAGCAGGGACGGTGCTGCCTCTCGCTTCGCTCGCTGTCCGCCGCTCGCCGCTCGCTCGCGCAGCCAAAAATGGCCAGTTTTGGCCCGTTTTTGGGCCGTT
>NW_027020792.1:85000-90000 GCF_036884655.1 Musa acuminata AAA Group
TTGCGTGGTGCGGTGACCGTCGTGAGCGGAGCAAAACGTCAGCCATCTCAGCACCCTGGAACCCCCCGGGTGGCACAGGGCTGGATGGGGCTTTCGTATATAGCAGGGACGGTGCTGCCTCTCGCTTCGCTCGCTGTCCGCCGCTCGCCGCTCGCTCGCGCAGCCAAAAATGGCCAGTTTTGGCCCGTTTTTGGGCCGTTTTAGCCAGTTTTTGGCCTGTTCTTGCATTGCGCGGTGACCGTCGAGAGCGGAGCAAAACGTCAGCCATCTCAGCACCCTGGAACCCCCCGGGTGGCACAGGGCTGGATGGGGCTTTCGTATAGCAGGGACGGTGCTGCCTCTCGCTTCGCTCGCTGTCCGCCGCTCGCCGCTCGCTCGTGCAGCCAAAAATGGCCAGTTTTGGCCCGTTTTTGGGCCGTTTTGGCCAGTTTTTGGCCTGTTCTTGCATTGCGCGGTGACCGTCGAGAGCGGAGCAAAACGTCAGCCATCTCAGCACCCTGGAACCCCCCGGGTGGCACAGGGCTGGATGGGGCTTTCGTATAGCAGGGACGGTGCTGCCTCTCGCTTCGCTCGCTGTCCGCCGCTCGCCGCTCGCTCGTGCAGCCAAAAATGGCCAGTTTTGGCCCGTTTTTGGGCCGTTTTGGCCAGTTTTTTGGCCTGTTCTTGCATTGCGCGGTGACCGTCGAGAGCGGAGCAAAACGTCAGCCATCTCAGCACCCTGGAACCCCCCCGGGTGGCACAGGGCTGGATGGGGCTTTCGTATAGCAGGGACGGTGCTGCCTCTCGCTTCGCTCGCTGTCCGCCGCTCGCCGCTCGCTCGTGCAGCCAAAAATGGCCAGTTTTGGCCCGTTTTTGGGCCGTTTTGGCCAGTTTTTTGGCCTGTTCTTGCATTGCGCGGTGACCGTCGAGAGCGGAGCAAAACGTCAGCCATCTCAGCACCCTGGAACCCCCCGGGTGGCACAGGCTGGATGGGGCTTTCGTATAGCAGGGACGGTGCTGCCTCTCGCTTCGCTCGCTGTCCGCCGCTCGCCGCTCGCTCGTGCAGCCAAAAATGGCCAGTTTTGGCCCGTTTTTGGCCGTTTTGGCCAGTTTTTGCCTGTTCTTAGCATTGCGCGGTGACCGTCGAGAGCGGAGCAAAACGTCAGCCATCTCAGCACCCTGGAACCCCCCGGGTGGCACAGGGCTGGATGGGGCTTTCGTATAGCAGGGACGGTGCTGCCTCTCGCTTCGCTCGCTGTCCGCCGCTCGCCGCTCGCTCGTGCAGCCAAAAATGGCCAGTTTTGGCCCGTTTTTGGGCCGTTTTGGCCAGTTTTTGGCCTGTTCTTGCATTGCGCGGTGACCGTCGAGAGCGGAGCAAAACGTCAGCCATCTCAGCACCCTGGAACCCCCCGGGTGGCACAGGGCTGGATGGGGCTTTCGTATAGCAGGGACGGTGCTGCCTCTCGCTTCGCTCGCTGTCCGCCGCTCGCCGCTCGCTCGTGCAGCCAAAAATGGCCAGTTTTGGCCCGTTTTTGGGCCGTTTTGGCCAGTTTTTGGCCTGTTCTTGCATTGCGCGGTGACCGTCGAGAGCGGAGCAAACGTCAGCCATCTCAGCACCCTGGAACCCCCCGGGTGGCACAGGGCTGGATGGGGCTTTCGTATAGCAGGGACGGTGCTGCCTCTCGCTCTCGCTCGCTGTCCGCCGCTCGCCGCTCGCTCGTGCAGCCAAAAATGGCCAGTTTTGGCCCGTTTTGGGCCGTTTTGGCCAGTTTTTGGCCTGTTCTTGCATTGCGCGGTGACCGTCGAGAGCGGAGCAAAACGTCAGCCATCTCAGCACCCTGGAACCCCCCGGGTGGCACAGGGCTGGATGGGGCTTTCGTATAGCAGGGACGGTGCTGCCTCTCGCTTCGCTCGCTGTCCGCCCGCTCGTCCGCTCGCTCGTGCAGCCAAAAATGGCCAGTTTTGGCCCGTTTTTGGGCCGTTTTGGCCAGTTTTTGGCCTGTTCTTGCATTGCGCGGTGACCGTCGAGAGCGGAGCAAAACGTCAGCCATCTCAGCACCCTGGAACCCCCCGGGTGGCACAGGGCTGGATGGGGCTTTCGTATAGCAGGGACGGTGCTGCCTCTCGCTTCGCTCGCTGTCCGCCGCTCGCCGCTCGCTCGCGCAGCCAAAAATGGCCAGTTTTGGCCCGTTTTTGGGCCGTTTTGGCCAGTTTTGGCCTGTTCTTGCATTGCGCGGTGACCGTCGAGAGCGGAGCAAAACGTCAGCCATCTCAGCACCCTGGAACCCCCCGGGTGGCACAGGGCTGGATGGGGCTTTCGTATAGCAGGGACGGTGCTGCCTCTCGCTTCGCTCGCTGTCCGCCGCTCGCCGCTCGCTCGTGCAGCCAAAAATGGCCAGTTTTGGCCCGTTTTTGGGCCGTTTTGGCCAGTTTTTGGCCTGTTCTTGCATTGCGCGGTGACCGTCGAGAGCGGAGCAAAACGTCAGCCATCTCAGCACCCTGGAACCCCCCCCGGGTGGCACAGGGCTGGATGGGGCTTTCGTATAAGCAGGGACGGTGCTGCCTCTCGCTTCGCTCGCTGTCCGCCGCTCGCCGCTCGCTCGTGCAGCCAAAAATGGCCAGTTTTGGCCCGTTTTTGGGCCGTTTTGGACAGTTTTTGGCCTGTTCTTGCATTGCGCGGTGACCGTCGAGAGCGGAGCAAAACGTCAGCCATCTCAGCACCCTGGAACCCCCCGGGTGGCACAGGGCTGGATGGGCTTTCGTATAGCAGGGACGGTGCTGCCTCTCGCTTCGCTCGCTGTCCGCCGCTCGCCGCTCGCTCGTGCAGCCAAAAATGGCCAGTTTTGGCCCGTTTTTGGGCCGTTTTGGCCAGTTTTTGGCCTGTTCTTGCATTGCGCGGTGACCGTCGAGAGCGGAGCAAAACGTCAGCCATCTCAGCACCCTGGAACCCCCCGGGTGGCACAGGGCTGGATGGGGCTTTCGTATAGCAGGGACGGTGCTGCCTCTCGCTTCGCTCGCTGTCCGCCGCTCGCCGCTCGCTCGCGCAGCCGAAAAATGGCCAGTTTTGGCCCGTTTTTGGGCCGTTTTGGCCAGTTTTTGGCCTGTTCTTGCATTGCGCGGTGACCGTCGAGAGCGGAGCAAAACGTCAGCCATCTCAGCACCCTGGAACCCCCCGGGTGGCACAGGGCTGGATGGGGCTTTCGTATAGCAGGGACGGTGCTGCCTCTCGCTTCGCTCGCTGTCCGCCGCTCGCCGCTCGCTCGTGCAGCCAAAAATGGCCAGTTTTGGCCCGTTTTTGGGCCGTTTTGGCCAGTTTTTGGCCTGTTCTTGCATTGCGCGGTGACCGTCGAGAGCGGAGCAAAACGTCAGCCATCTCAGCACCCTGGAACCCCCCGGGTGGCACAGGGCTGGATGGGGCTTTCGTATAGCAGGGACGGTGCTGCCTCTCGCTTCGCTCGCTGTCCGCCGCTCGCCGCTCGCTCGTGCAGCCAAAAATGGCCAGTTTTGGCCCGTTTTTGGGCCGTTTTGGCCAGTTTTTGGCCTGTTCTTGCATTGCGCGGTGACCGTCGAGAGCGGAGCAAAACGTCAGCCATCTCAGCACCCTGGAACCCCCCGGGTGGCACAGGGCTGGATGGGGCTTTCGTATAGCAGGGACGGTGCTGCCTCTCGCTTCGCTCGCTGTCCGCCGCTCGCCGCTCGCTCGTGCAGCCAAAAATGGCCAGTTTTGGCCCGTTTTTGGGCCGTTTTGGCCAGTTTTTGGCCTGTTCTTGCATTGCGCGGTGACCGTCGAGAGCGGAGCAAAACGTCAGCCATCTCAGCACCCTGGAACCCCCCGGGTGGCACAGGGCTGGATGGGGCTTTCGTATAGCAGGGACGGTGCTGCCTCTCGCTTCGCTCGCTGTCCGCCGCTCGCCGCTCGCTCGCGCAGCCAAAAATGGCCAGTTTTGGCCCGTTTTTGGGCCGTTTTGGCCAGTTTTTGGCCTGTTCTTGCATTGCGCGGTGACCGTCGAGAGCGGAGCAAAACGTCAGCCATCTCAGCACCCTGGAACCCCCCGGGTGGCACAGGGCTGGATGGGGCTTTCGTATAGCAGGGACGGTGCTGCCTCTCGCTTCGCTCGCTGTCCGCCGCTCGCCGCTCGCGCAGCCAAAAATGGCCAGTTTTGGCCCGTTTTTGGGCCGTTTTGGCCAGTTTTTGGCCTGTTCTTGCATTGCGCGGTGACCGTCGAGAGCGGAGCAAAACGTCAGCCATCTCAGCACCCTGGAACCCCCCGGGTGGCACAGGGCTGGATGGGGCTTTCGTATAGCAGGGACGGTGCTGCCTCTCGCTTCGCTCGCTGTTCGCCGCTCGCCGCTCGCTCGCGCAGCCAAAAATGGCCAGTTTTGGCCCGTTTTTGGGCTGTTTTGGCCAGTTTTTGGCCTGTTCTTGCGTGGTGCGGTGACCGTCGTGAGCGGAGCAAAACGTCAGCCATCTCAGCACCCTGGAACCCCCCGGGTGGCACAGGGCTGGATGGGGCTTTCGTATAGCAGGGACGGTGCTGCCTCTCGCTTCGCTCGCTGTTCGCCGCTCGCCGCTCGCTCGCGCAGCCAAAAATGGCCAGTTTTGGCCCGTTTTTGGGCTGTTTTGGCCTGTTTTTGGGCTGTTCTTGTGTGGCGCGGTGACCGTCGTGAGCGGAGCAAAATGTCAGCCATCTCAGCACCCTGGAACCCCCCGGGTGGCACAGGGCTGGATGGGGCTTTCGTATAGCAGGGACGGTGCTGCCTCGCGCTTCGCTCGCTGTTCGCCGCTCTCCGCTCGCTCGCGCAGCAAAAAATGGCCAGTTTTGGCCCGTTTTTGGGCTGTTTTGGCCAGTTTTTGGCCTGTTCTTGCGTGCCGCGGCGACCGTCGTGAGCGGAGCAAAACGTCAGCCATCTCAGCACCCTGGAACCCCCCGGGTGGCACAGGGCTGGATGGGGCTTTCGTATAGCAGGGACGGTGCTGCCTCTCGCTTCGCTCGCTGTCCGCCGCTCGCTGCTCGCTCGCG
>NW_027020793.1:20000-22500 GCF_036884655.1 Musa acuminata AAA Group
CCCGGGGGGTTCCAGGGTGCTGAGATGGCTGACGTTTTGCTCCGCTCACGACGGTCGCCGCGGCACGCAAGAACAGGCCAAAAACTGGCCAAAACAGCCCAAAAACGGGCCAAAACTGGCCATTTTTTGCTGCGCGAGCGAGCGGAGAGCGGCGAACAGCGAGCGAAGCGCGAGGCAGCACCGTCCCTGCTATACGAAAGCCCCATCCAGCCCTGTGCCACCCGGGGGGTTCCAGGGTGCTGAGATGGCTGACATTTTGCTCCGCTCACGACGGTCACCGCGCCACACAAGAACAGCCCAAAAACAGGCCAAAACAGCCCAAAAACGGGCCAAAACTGGCCATTTTTGGCTGCGCGAGCGAGCGGCGAGCGGCGAACAGCGAGCGAAGCGAGAGGCAGCACCGTCCCTGCTATACGAAAGCCCCATCCAGCCCTGTGCCACCCGGGGGGTTCCAGGGTGCTGAGATGGCTGACGTTTTGCTCCGCTCACGACGGTCACCGCACCACGCAAGAACAGGCCAAAAACTGGCCAAAACAGCCCAAAAACGGGCCAAAACTGGCCATTTTTGGCTGCGCGAGCGAGCGGCGAGCGGCGAACAGCGAGCGAAGCGAGAGGCAGCACCGTCCCTGCTATACGAAAGCCCCATCCAGCCCTGTGCCACCCGGGGGGTTCCAGGGTGCTGAGATGGCTGACGTTTTGCTCCGCTCTCGACGGTCACCGCGCAATGCAAGAACAGGCCAAAAACTGGCCAAAACGGCCCAAAAACGGGCCAAAACTGGCCATTTTTGGCTGCGCGAGCGGCGAGCGGCGGACAGCGAGCGAAGCGAGAGGCAGCACCGTCCCTGCTATACGAAAGCCCCATCCAGCCCTGTGCCACCCGGGGGGTTCCAGGGTGCTGAGATGGCTGACGTTTTGCTCCGCTCTCGACGGTCACCGCGCAATGCAAGAACAGGCCAAAAACTGGCCAAAACGGCCCAAAAACGGGCCAAAACTGGCCATTTTTGGCTGCGCGAGCGAGCGGCGAGCGGCGGACAGCGAGCGAAGCGAGAGGCAGCACCGTCCCTGCTATACGAAAGCCCCATCCAGCCCTGTGCCACCCGGGGGGTTCCAGGGTGCTGAGATGGCTGACGTTTTGCTCCGCTCTCGACGGTCACCGCGCAATGCAAGAACAGGCCAAAAACTGGCCAAAACGGCCCAAAAACGGGCCAAAACTGGCCATTTTTGGCTGCACGAGCGAGCGGCGAGCGGCGGACAGCGAGCGAAGCGAGAGGCAGCACCGTCCCTGCTATACGAAAGCCCCATCCAGCCCTGTGCCACCCGGGGGGTTCCAGGGTGCTGAGATGGCTGACGTTTTGCTCCGCTCTCGACGGTCACCGCGCAATGCAAGAACAGGCCAAAAACTGGCCAAAACGGCCCAAAAACGGGCCAAAACTGGCCATTTTTGGCTGCACGAGCGAGCGGCGAGCGGCGGACAGCGAGCGAAGCGAGAGGCAGCACCGTCCCTGCTATACGAAAGCCCCATCCAGCCCTGTGCCACCCGGGGGGTTCCAGGGTGCTGAGATGGCTGACGTTTTGCTCCGCTCTCGACGGTCACCGCGCAATGCAAGAACAGGCCAAAAACTGGCCAAAACGGCCCAAAAACGGGCCAAAACTGGCCATTTTTGGCTGCACGAGCGAGCGGCGAGCGGCGGACAGCGAGCGAAGCGAGAGGCAGCACCGTCCCTGCTATACGAAAGCCCCATCCAGCCCTGTGCCACCCGGGGGGTTCCAGGGTGCTGAGATGGCTGACGTTTTGCTCCGCTCTCGACGGTCACCGCGCAATGCAAGAACAGGCCAAAAACTGGCCAAAACGGCCCAAAAACGGGCCAAAACTGGCCATTTTTGGCTGCACGAGCGAGCGGCGAGCGGCGGACAGCGAGCGAAGCGAGAGGCAGCACCGTCCCTGCTATACGAAAGCCCCATCCAGCCCTGTGCCACCCGGGGGGTTCCAGGGTGCTGAGATGGCTGACGTTTTGCTCCGCTCTCGACGGTCACCGCGCAATGCAAGAACAGGCCAAAAACTGGCCAAAACGGCCCAAAAACGGGCCAAAACTGGCCATTTTTGGCTGCGCGAGCGAGCGGCGAGCGGCGGACAGCGAGCGAAGCGAGAGGCAGCACCGTCCCTGCTATATACGAAAGCCCCATCCAGCCCTGTGCCACCCGGGGGGTTCCAGGGTGCTGAGATGGCTGACGTTTTGCTCCGCTCACGACGGTCACCGCACCACGCAAGAACGGACCATAAACAGGCCAAAACAGCCCAAAAACGGGCCAAAACTGGTCATTTTTGGCTGCGCGAGCGAGCGGCGAGCGGCGAACAGCGAGCGAAGCGTGAGGCAGCACCGTCCCTGCTATACGAAAGCCCCATCCAGCCCTGTGCCACCCGGGGGGTTCCAGGGTGCTGAGATGGCTGACGTTTTGCTCCGCTCACGACGGTCACCGCGCCATGCAAGAACGGACCAAA
>NW_027020793.1:42500-45000 GCF_036884655.1 Musa acuminata AAA Group
GGGCCAAAACTGGCCATTTTTGGCTGCGCGAGCGAGCAGCGAGCGGCGGACAGCGAGCGAAGCGAGAGGCAGCACCGTCCCTGCTATACGAAAGCCCCATCCAGCCCTGTGCCACCCGGGGGGTTCCAGGGTGCTGAGATGGCTGACGTTTTGCTCCGCTCACGACGGTCGCCGCGGCACGCAAGAACAGGCCAAAAACTGGCCAAAACAGCCCAAAAACGGGCCAAAACTGGCCATTTTTTGCTGCGCGAGCGAGCGGAGAGCGGCGAACAGCGAGCGAAGCGCGAGGCAGCACCGTCCCTGCTATACGAAAGCCCCATCCAGCCCTGTGCCACCCGGGGGGTTCCAGGGTGCTGAGATGGCTGACATTTTGCTCCGCTCACGACGGTCACCGCGCCACACAAGAACAGCCCAAAAACAGGCCAAAACAGCCCAAAAACGGGCCAAAACTGGCCATTTTTGGCTGCGCGAGCGAGCGGCGAGCGGCGAACAGCGAGCGAAGCGAGAGGCAGCACCGTCCCTGCTATACGAAAGCCCCATCCAGCCCTGTGCCACCCGGGGGGTTCCAGGGTGCTGAGATGGCTGACGTTTTGCTCCGCTCACGACGGTCACCGCACCACGCAAGAACAGGCCAAAAACTGGCCAAAACAGCCCAAAAACGGGCCAAAACTGGCCATTTTTGGCTGCGCGAGCGAGCGGCGAGCGGCGAACAGCGAGCGAAGCGAGAGGCAGCACCGTCCCTGCTATACGAAAGCCCCATCCAGCCCTGTGCCACCCGGGGGGTTCCAGGGTGCTGAGATGGCTGACGTTTTGCTCCGCTCTCGACGGTCACCGCGCAATGCAAGAACAGGCCAAAAACTGGCCAAAACGGCCCAAAAACGGGCCAAAACTGGCCATTTTTGGCTGCGCGAGCGGCGAGCGGCGGACAGCGAGCGAAGCGAGAGGCAGCACCGTCCCTGCTATACGAAAGCCCCATCCAGCCCTGTGCCACCCGGGGGGTTCCAGGGTGCTGAGATGGCTGACGTTTTGCTCCGCTCTCGACGGTCACCGCGCAATGCAAGAACAGGCCAAAAACTGGCCAAAACGGCCCAAAAACGGGCCAAAACTGGCCATTTTTGGCTGCGCGAGCGAGCGGCGAGCGGCGGACAGCGAGCGAAGCGAGAGGCAGCACCGTCCCTGCTATACGAAAGCCCCATCCAGCCCTGTGCCACCCGGGGGGTTCCAGGGTGCTGAGATGGCTGACGTTTTGCTCCGCTCTCGACGGTCACCGCGCAATGCAAGAACAGGCCAAAAACTGGCCAAAACGGCCCAAAAACGGGCCAAAACTGGCCATTTTTGGCTGCACGAGCGAGCGGCGAGCGGCGGACAGCGAGCGAAGCGAGAGGCAGCACCGTCCCTGCTATACGAAAGCCCCATCCAGCCCTGTGCCACCCGGGGGGTTCCAGGGTGCTGAGATGGCTGACGTTTTGCTCCGCTCTCGACGGTCACCGCGCAATGCAAGAACAGGCCAAAAACTGGCCAAAACGGCCCAAAAACGGGCCAAAACTGGCCATTTTTGGCTGCACGAGCGAGCGGCGAGCGGCGGACAGCGAGCGAAGCGAGAGGCAGCACCGTCCCTGCTATACGAAAGCCCCATCCAGCCCTGTGCCACCCGGGGGGTTCCAGGGTGCTGAGATGGCTGACGTTTTGCTCCGCTCTCGACGGTCACCGCGCAATGCAAGAACAGGCCAAAAACTGGCCAAAACGGCCCAAAAACGGGCCAAAACTGGCCATTTTTGGCTGCACGAGCGAGCGGCGAGCGGCGGACAGCGAGCGAAGCGAGAGGCAGCACCGTCCCTGCTATACGAAAGCCCCATCCAGCCCTGTGCCACCCGGGGGGTTCCAGGGTGCTGAGATGGCTGACGTTTTGCTCCGCTCTCGACGGTCACCGCGCAATGCAAGAACAGGCCAAAAACTGGCCAAAACGGCCCAAAAACGGGCCAAAACTGGCCATTTTTGGCTGCACGAGCGAGCGGCGAGCGGCGGACAGCGAGCGAAGCGAGAGGCAGCACCGTCCCTGCTATACGAAAGCCCCATCCAGCCCTGTGCCACCCGGGGGGTTCCAGGGTGCTGAGATGGCTGACGTTTTGCTCCGCTCTCGACGGTCACCGCGCAATGCAAGAACAGGCCAAAAACTGGCCAAAACGGCCCAAAAACGGGCCAAAACTGGCCATTTTTGGCTGCGCGAGCGAGCGGCGAGCGGCGGACAGCGAGCGAAGCGAGAGGCAGCACCGTCCCTGCTATATACGAAAGCCCCATCCAGCCCTGTGCCACCCGGGGGGTTCCAGGGTGCTGAGATGGCTGACGTTTTGCTCCGCTCACGACGGTCACCGCACCACGCAAGAACGGACCATAAACAGGCCAAAACAGCCCAAAAACGGGCCAAAACTGGTCATTTTTGGCTGCGCGAGCGAGCGGCGAGCGGCGAACAGCGAGCGAAGCGTGAGGCAGCACCGTCCCT
>NW_027020793.1:55000-62500 GCF_036884655.1 Musa acuminata AAA Group
CATCCAGCCCTGTGCCACCCGGGGGGTTCCAGGGTGCTGAGATGGCTGACGTTTTGCTCCGCTCTCGACGGTCACCGCGCAATGCAAGAACAGGCCAAAAACTGGCCAAAACGGCCCAAAAACGGGCCAAAACTGGCCATTTTTGGCTGCACGAGCGAGCGGCGAGCGGCGGACAGCGAGCGAAGCGAGAGGCAGCACCGTCCCTGCTATACGAAAGCCCCATCCAGCCCTGTGCCACCCTGTCACGACCTTAGCTGGAATTGCCTAAGGCGTGCGGCACCCTTGCGGCCAAAGACGCGAACTTAGCTTGCGTTGCCTAAGTCGCGAGTCACCCGTGCGGCAAAGACGCGAACTTAGCTTTGCCTTGCCTAAGTCGCGCTTCGCCCTTGCGATCTTGCTCCGCAAGGATCAGCCCACTTTGTAACCTCTCGCAGGTCCCGAAGGACCTGTAAAAGAGAAAGAGAGTTAGATCGAAAGAACGAGCAACGGACACGTCCCGAAGTCTCGCGAAAAGGAAAGCTTTACAAGCAATTCGTCGAACACCTTGTGTGCACAAGAGAAAAGAGGGAGAGGGGGAAAAACAAGGCTTTCAAGGATGAACGAACAGCTGCAAGCCCACAAACAGCCGCTCACCTGGTCCCGGACGCAACACCAAGTTCCCGTAAAGGTCACGTACGAACTTGCGAAAGAGTGTTCAACGCCCGGTATATAACCGAAGCCCCATCCAGCCATGTGCCACCCGGGGGGTTCCTGGGTGCTGAGATGGCTGACGTTTTGGTGAGCGGAGGCAGCACTCCGCTCACCTCCCGCGGCACGCGAAAACGAAGCCGTTTTGGGCTGTTTTGGGGCTGTTTTGCTCGGTTCGGTGAGCGGTCGCTTTGCAACGCTGCAGCTTGTTCGAACTTACATATTTACAAGCAAAATGACCCAAAACCATGAGAAAACATGCTGTTGGGCAGCTGTACATGCGGGTGTGAGCGACGAACGGTTCGTTGAACGGAGTTGTTGCGGGTGCGCGACGACCGTTCGTGACATTCTCCCCCACTTAAACTGTCGACGCCCTCGTCGACGCTTGTTGGTAGGTGTTGATGACTTCTTCTTCATGTCGCAGGGCGTCTTCAGGCTCCCAACTGGCTTCAGTTCGGGGAAGCTTTCGCCACTTCACCAAGTACTCTGTCTGTTCCGCTCCGTTGGGTAGCTTTATCTTGCGATCCGCCAGAATGGTTTCCACTCGCTTCTCGTAGGAGGCTGTGATGGGAGGTAGCCGAGTTGGAACACTTCGAGAAGCGTCTTGCGGATCTGAATGGTAGGCCTTCAGGTTGCTGGCGTGAAGAACGTTGTGAATTTTGAACCACGCCGGCAGCTGCAACTTGTAAGAAACATTGCCTACCCTGCTGATAATTGGGAAGGGCCCTTCATACTTACGCACCAATCCTTTGTGGACTCTTTTCCTGAAGAATTGGAGTGATGCTGGTTGGAGCTTTACCAACACCAAATCGCCAACTTTGAACTCCTGTGGTCGCCTTCCCAAATCTGCCCACTTCTTCATCCGTTTTGCCGCCTTCTCCAAGTAAGCCCGCGCAATATCGGCATTTCGATGCCACTCCTTTGCGAAATGGTAGGCTGATGGACTACTCCCAGTATACCCAATAGCCATAGTGTGCGGAGTCGACGGTTGTTGTCCTGTGATAATTTCAAAGGGGCTCTTGTTGGATGCAGAGCTCCGCTGCAAGTTGTAGGAGAATTGGGCGATGTCCAACAGCTTCACCCAATCTCGTTGATTGGCACTCACGTAGTGCCGGAGATACTGCTCTAAGAGCGAATTTATTCTTTCAGTCTGACCATCCGTCTGGGGGTGGAGGCTTGTAGAGAAGTATAACTTTGATCCCAACAATTTGAATAGCTCGGTCCAGAACCGTCCCAGAAACCGAGCGTCTCGATCACTAATGATATTGTGTGGGACTCCCCAATACTTCACTACACCCTTCATCATCAGTCTGGCCGCCTCTTCAGCTGAGCAGTGTAGGGGAGCAGCAATGAAAGTTGCATACTTTGAAAACCGATCGACCACTACAAGTATCGATCCAAGTCCCCCTACAGGTGGCAAGCTTGATATGAAGTCTAAGGAAATGCTCTCCCAAGGCCTTTCTGGTACGGGCAACGGCTCCAAAAGTCCCACCGGCTTCCGCTGCTCCACCTTGTCTTGTTGGCAAGTAAGGCATGTTCGAACATACTCCTCCACATCAATCCCCATTTTTGGCCAGTAGAAGGCTCTCTCCACGAGAGCCAACGTTCTGTGAATGCCGGGGTGTCCAGCCCAGAGGGAATCGTGACACTCTTTCAAGAGTTCACGCCTTAGATTGTCCACTCGGGGAACATAAACCCTATTCCCTTTTGTGTAAACAAGTCCCTCCTGGACCCAAAATCGTCGTGCCTTGCCTTCTTTGATGAGCTGCATCAGGATAACTGCCTGGGGATCACTATACAGTCCATCTCTGATTCGGGAAAGGAAGGTTGAGTGTAACTGACTTGCTTGGCCTCTGCCCTCCAGTTGTGCAGCATTCACGCACTCCACCTTCCGACTCAGCGCATCGGCCACGACATTCGCCTTCCCGGGCTTATATTCCATTGCCATATCAAATTCAGCCAGGAAGTCCTGCCACCGTGCTTGCTTTGGGGAGAGCTTCTTCTGAGTTTGGAAATAACTCAGGGCGATGTTATCTGTCCTCAGCACAAATCGCGACCCGAGGAGGTAGTGTCGCCAAACTCGTAGGCAGTGGATCACCGCTGTCATCTCCTTCTCATGCACTGGATACCGCCTCTCGGTCTCGTTGAGTTTGCGGCTCTCGTAGGCCACCGGATGACCTTCTTGCATGAGTACTCCACCAATAGCAAAGTCCGAAGCATCTGTATGGACTTCAAAGGGCTCTCCATAGTTTGGCAATTTGAGCACTGGTTCTTCCAAAACAGCAGCCTTTAGATCTTGGAATGCTATCTCACATCTGTCAGACCACTTCCAAGGCTGCTCCTTCTTCAGCAACTCCGTCAGTGGAGTTGCCCGCTTCGAATATCCCGCGATGAAGCGTCGGTAGTAGTTGACGAAACCAAGGAAGGATCTCAACTCTGGCACCTTCTTTGGAGTTCGCCATTCCGCAACTGCTTGCACCTTCGACTTGTCCATCCGGATGGAGCCATCACCGATTCGGTGCCCCAAGAACAGGATCTCAGTTTGAGCAAAGTAGCATTTCTCCCTTTTTACGAACAAAGTGTTCTCCCTGAGAACCTTGAAAATCGTCCGAAGGTGCTTGACGTGCTCCTCGAGCGTTTGGCTGTAAACGACGATGTCGTCCAAGTAGACGACCACGAACTTATCCAAATACTCCTTGAATAGCTGGTTCATGAGAGTACAGAATGTTGCCGGAGCGTTGGTTAAGCCGAAAGGCATCACCAAGAACTCAAACGCTCCATATCTGGTCACACATGTAGTCTTTGCTTCGTCGCCTTCAGCAATGCGCACCTGCCAATACCCCGACCGAAGGTCGAGTTTTGAGAAATACTTTGCCTTGCCCAATTGGTCGAACAAGTCCGCGATGAGCGGGATGGGATACTTGTTCTTCACTGTTACTTTGTTGAGGGCTCGGTAGTCGACGCATAATCGGAGACTCCCATCTTGTTTCTTCTGAAAGAGAACTGGAGCTCCGAAAGGTGCTTTTGAGCTGCGGATGAGACCACCGCTTAGCAGTTCACCTAACTGCTTTCTGAGTTCTGCCAACTCTGGCGGGGGCATGCGATAGGGTGGTCTCGCTGGAGGCTTCACTCCTGGCTCCAGCTCAATACTGTGATCCACGCCTCTGCGTGGCGGAAGAGTCTTCGGCAACTCAGGTGGCATAACGTCTTTGAACTCCTTCAGGACGTTGGCCACCACAGCAGGTTCTTGAATGGCTTCTTCATTGAGTGGCTCTAGCTTCATAGCAGCCACGAATGTTAGTTCGCCCTTTCGCACCCCTTTCTTCAATTGTAATGCCGAAATATGTTGGGGCTCCTTGGTTCCTCTCCGAGAGACGGGCACCACACAGGGGTCATCGCCTCCCATCATACATAGGGAATTCAAGAATGGCATCGGCACCAACTTCGCCGCGTGCATAAACTCCATTCCAAGAATCACTTGGAAGTCGTCTAGTGGCACGGCCATCATGTTGGTGGTTCCGCTCCAAGTCCCGATTCTGATGGGAACTCCCTTTGCCAATCCGGAGATTCGCCTGGCCTCCGAGTTCACTGCTTTCATTCGGCTTGGGCTCTTCTCCAATGTCAACCCAAGTCGCTGTGCTTCACGATCGGCTATGAAGTTGTGGGTAGCGCCCGTGTCCACCATTGCACGGGTCGTTTGGCCATTCAGCTTGATGTCCACATACATCAGTTCACTACTTCCTGCTTTTTGTGCCTTCGTCTTCGTGTTCTCCCCCACTTGACCCCGCATAGCGTTCAACAAACGCATTGCTCCCATTCGGGGTCCTTGCGACTCTTCATCGTCGCTGCTGGATTCAGAACTGCTTGAGCTAAGGGCAACAGTTTTGCCCTTGTCCGATCGGGGAGGGTGGATGGAAGCTGTCAAAGCGTTGAGTGCCTGCTTCTGTGGGCACTCCCTTACCATGTGCGGTCCTCCGCACAAGAAGCATCCTCCAGGTTTTGAGGCCTTGCCTTTTGGATTCGGCCCTTTGTGGGAGCTCTTCTTCTTCTGTTCGCCCCCGAGCTCCTTCCCTCGAGAATGTTTTTGAGGGCGATTGCTTGAAGATTGTTTCCTTCTCGCTGGGTCTTCGGAGGAAACGAAGTCGGTGAGCCTTTCTGCAGCTGCAATTGCCCCGACCACGTCGGTAACATTCCTTCGATTCAGCTCTTGCTGAGCCCATGGTTTCAAACCATCAAGGAAACTGAACAACTTGTCCTTCTCGGACATGTCCTGTATGTCCAGCATCAGTGCAGAAAACTGCTTTACATAGTCTCGGATGGTGGTACTTTGGCGGAGTTGTCTCAACTTCCTTCTTGCGACGAACTCTGTGTTCTCCGGTAGGAACTGAGTTCTCAACTCCCGCTTCAAGTCTTCCCATGTGTCGACTCGACACCGACCTTGTTGGATCTCCTCCCAACGAGTTCGCCACCAAAGTTTCGCATCTCCATTCAGATACATTGTTGCTATAGAAACTTTGGTATCTTCAGAATCGGGCCTCGTAGCTCGGAAGTATTGTTCCATGTCGAACAGAAAGTTCTCGAGCTCCTTGGCATCTCTGGCCCCTCCGTATCCATGGGGCTCAGGTGCCCTCAAGTTTTGTGGCGGTGCAACGCGGGTGTTGCCTCCTCCCGCATTTAGCGTTCTTGTGAGCATAGCCACCTTTGCCGTGAGTTCCGCCACAACGTCTTGTAAGTGCAGCACGGAGTCCTTGGTGTCATCGGACAGTCGGTCGACTAGGGCCTCGACCTTGTCGATCCTGGACTCCGCTTCCTCTTGCGAGCTCTCTACCCCAACAAGTCTTTGTTGGCCATGGTAGAGTTCCTCCATGCTCGCTTCCAGAACATCCAGGCGGGTTTCCGCCGTCGTGAGTCTCTCCTTATGACTCTTTTTCCCAGTTAGCGCACCAGATTGCGCTTCCTCCGCTCGCGGAGAGTTACCAACTTCTCGCTCATCCTGTTCGCTGCCGCGATCCTCGTGAGCGGCTCCAACAGCATGAGAGCGAGTGTGCACATGCAGCCCACCTGCGGCTGCTTGGGGCAAGGGTCCAGCTTGCCCCGTCTTGCTCGATTCGCCACGATGCTTTGCCATGGCGAAGTTGCGAAGTTCGTTCGCTGTTCGATCGAAGAGCTTGCCCGCTCTGATACCACAATGTCACGACCTTAGCTGGAATTGCCTAAGGCGTGCGGCACCCTTGCGGCCAAAGACGCGAACTTAGCTTGCGTTGCCTAAGTCGCGAGTCACCCGTGCGGCAAAGACGCGAACTTAGCTTTGCCTTGCCTAAGTCGCGCTTCGCCCTTGCGATCTTGCTCCGCAAGGATCAGCCCACTTTGTAACCTCTCGCAGGTCCCGAAGGACCTGTAAAAGAGAAAGAGAGTTAGATCGAAAGAACGAGCAACGGACACGTCCCGAAGTCTCGCGAAAAGGAAAGCTTTACAAGCAATTCGTCGAACACCTTGTGTGCACAAGAGAAAAGAGGGAGAGGGGGAAAAACAAGGCTTTCAAGGATGAACGAACAGCTGCAAGCCCACAAACAGCCGCTCACCTGGTCCCGGACGCAACACCAAGTTCCCGTAAAGGTCACGTACGAACTTGCGAAAGAGTGTTCAACGCCCGGTATATAACCGAAGCCCCATCCAGCCATGTGCCACCCGGGGGGTTCCTGGGTGCTGAGATGGCTGACGTTTTGGTGAGCGGAGGCAGCACTCCGCTCACCTCCCGCGGCACGCGAAAACGAAGCCGTTTTGGGCTGTTTTGGGGCTGTTTTGCTCGGTTCGGTGAGCGGTCGCTTTGCAACGCTGCAGCTTGTTCGAACTTACATATTTACAAGCAAAATGACCCAAAACCATGAGAAAACATGCTGTTGGGCAGCTGTACATGCGGGTGTGAGCGACGAACGGTTCGTTGAACGGAGTTGTTGCGGGTGCGCGACGACCGTTCGTGACAACCCGGGGGGTTCCAGGGTGCTGAGATGGCTGACGTTTTGCTCCGCTCTCGACGGTCACCGCGCAATGCAAGAACAGGCCAAAAACTGGCCAAAACGGCCCAAAAACGGGCCAAAACTGGCCATTTTTGGCTGCACGAGCGAGCGGCGAGCGGCGGACAGCGAGCGAAGCGAGAGGCAGCACCGTCCCTGCTATACGAAAGCCCCATCCAGCCCTGTGCCACCCGGGGGGTTCCAGGGTGCTGAGATGGCTGACGTTTTGCTCCGCTCTCGACGGTCACCGCGCAATGCAAGAACAGGCCAAAAACTGGCCAAAACGGCCCAAAAACGGGCCAAAACTGGCCATTTTTGGCTGCACGAGCGAGCGGCGAGCGGCGGACAGCGAGCGAAGCGAGAGGCAGCACCGTCCCTGCTATACGAAAGCCCCATCCAGCCCTGTGCCACCCGGGGGGTTCCAGGGTGCTGAGATGGCTGACGTTTTGCTCCGCTCTCGACGGTCACCGCGCAATGCAAGAACAGGCCAAAAACTGGCCAAAACGGCCCAAAAACGGGCCAAAACTGGCCATTTTTGGCTGCACGAGCGAGCGGCGAGCGGCGGACAGCGAGCGAAGCGAGAGGCAGCACCGTCCCTGCTATACGAAAGCCCCATCCAGCCCTGTGCCACCCGGGGGGTTCCAGGGTGCTGAGATGGCTGACGTTTTGCTCCGCTCTCGACGGTCACCGCGCAATGCAAGAACAGGCCAAAAACTGGCCAAAACGGCCCAAAAACGGGCCAAAACTGGCCATTTTTGGCTGCGCGAGCGAGCGGCGAGCGGCGGACAGCGAGCGAAGC
>NW_027020794.1:10000-17500 GCF_036884655.1 Musa acuminata AAA Group
CAGCACCGTCCCTGCTATACGAAAGCCCCATCCAGCCCTGTGCCACCCGGGGGGTTCCAGGGTGCTGAGATGGCTGACGTTTTGCTCCGCTCTCGACGGTCACCGCGCAATGCAAGAACAGGCCAAAAACTGGCCAAAACGGCCCAAAAACGGGCCAAAACTGGCCATTTTTGGCTGCGCGAGCGGCGAGCGGCGGACAGCGAGCGAAGCGAGAGGCAGCACCGTCCCTGCTATACGAAAGCCCCATCCAGCCCTGTGCCACCCGGGGGGTTCCAGGGTGCTGAGATGGCTGACGTTTTGCTCCGCTCTCGACGGTCACCGCGCAATGCAAGAACAGGCCAAAAACTGGCCAAAACGGCCCAAAAACGGGCCAAAACTGGCCATTTTTGGCTGCGCGAGCGAGCGGCGAGCGGCGGACAGCGAGCGAAGCGAGAGGCAGCACCGTCCCTGCTATACGAAAGCCCCATCCAGCCCTGTGCCACCCGGGGGGTTCCAGGGTGCTGAGATGGCTGACGTTTTGCTCCGCTCTCGACGGTCACCGCGCAATGCAAGAACAGGCCAAAAACTGGCCAAAACGGCCCAAAAACGGGCCAAAACTGGCCATTTTTGGCTGCACGAGCGAGCGGCGAGCGGCGGACAGCGAGCGAAGCGAGAGGCAGCACCGTCCCTGCTATACGAAAGCCCCATCCAGCCCTGTGCCACCCGGGGGGTTCCAGGGTGCTGAGATGGCTGACGTTTTGCTCCGCTCTCGACGGTCACCGCGCAATGCAAGAACAGGCCAAAAACTGGCCAAAACGGCCCAAAAACGGGCCAAAACTGGCCATTTTTGGCTGCACGAGCGAGCGGCGAGCGGCGGACAGCGAGCGAAGCGAGAGGCAGCACCGTCCCTGCTATACGAAAGCCCCATCCAGCCCTGTGCCACCCGGGGGGTTCCAGGGTGCTGAGATGGCTGACGTTTTGCTCCGCTCTCGACGGTCACCGCGCAATGCAAGAACAGGCCAAAAACTGGCCAAAACGGCCCAAAAACGGGCCAAAACTGGCCATTTTTGGCTGCACGAGCGAGCGGCGAGCGGCGGACAGCGAGCGAAGCGAGAGGCAGCACCGTCCCTGCTATACGAAAGCCCCATCCAGCCCTGTGCCACCCGGGGGGTTCCAGGGTGCTGAGATGGCTGACGTTTTGCTCCGCTCTCGACGGTCACCGCGCAATGCAAGAACAGGCCAAAAACTGGCCAAAACGGCCCAAAAACGGGCCAAAACTGGCCATTTTTGGCTGCGCGAGCGAGCGGCGAGCGGCGGACAGCGAGCGAAGCGAGAGGCAGCACCGTCCCTGCTATACGAAAGCCCCATCCAGCCCTGTGCCACCCGGGGGGTTCCAGGGTGCTGAGATGGCTGACGTTTTGCTCCGCTCTCGACGGTCACCGCGCAATGCAAGAACAGGCCAAAAACTGGCCAAAACGGCCCAAAAACGGGCCAAAACTGGCCATTTTTGGCTGCACGAGCGAGCGGCGAGCGGCGGACAGCGAGCGAAGCGAGAGGCAGCACCGTCCCTGCTATACGAAAGCCCCATCCAGCCCTGTGCCACCCGGGGGGTTCCAGGGTGCTGAGATGGCTGACGTTTTGCTCCGCTCTCGACGGTCACCGCGCAATGCAAGAACAGGCCAAAAACTGGCCAAAACGGCCCAAAAACGGGCCAAAACTGGCCATTTTTGGCTGCACGAGCGAGCGGCGAGCGGCGGACAGCGAGCGAAGCGAGAGGCAGCACCGTCCCTGCTATACGAAAGCCCCATCCAGCCCTGTGCCACCCGGGGGGGGTTCCAGGGTGCTGAGATGGCTGACGTTTTGCTCCGCTCTCGACGGTCACCGCGCAATGCAAGAACAGGCCAAAAACTGGCCAAAACGGCCCAAAAACGGGCCAAAACTGGCCATTTTTGGCTGCACGAGCGAGCGGCGAGCGGCGGACAGCGAGCGAAGCGAGAGGCAGCACCGTCCCTGCTATACGAAAGCCCCATCCAGCCCTGTGCCACCCGGGGGGTTCCAGGGTGCTGAGATGGCTGACGTTTTGCTCCGCTCTCGACGGTCACCGCGCAATGCAAGAACAGGCCAAAAACTGGCCAAAACGGCCCAAAAACGGGCCAAAACTGGCCATTTTTGGCTGCGCGAGCGAGCGGCGAGCGGCGGACAGCGAGCGAAGCGAGAGGCAGCACCGTCCCTGCTATACGAAAGCCCCATCCAGCCCTGTGCCACCCGGGGGGTTCCAGGGTGCTGAGATGGCTGACGTTTTGCTCCGCTCTCGACGGTCACCGCGCAATGCAAGAACAGGCCAAAAACTGGCCAAAACGGCCCAAAAACGGGCCAAAACTGGCCATTTTTGGCTGCACGAGCGAGCGGCGAGCGGCGGACAGCGAGCGAAGCGAGAGGCAGCACCGTCCCTGCTATACGAAAGCCCCATCCAGCCCTGTGCCACCCGGGGGGTTCCAGGGTGCTGAGATGGCTGACGTTTTGCTCCGCTCTCGACGGTCACCGCGCAATGCAAGAACAGGCCAAAAACTGGCCAAAACGGCCCAAAAACGGGCCAAAACTGGCCATTTTTGGCTGCACGAGCGAGCGGCGAGCGGCGGACAGCGAGCGAAGCGAGAGGCAGCACCGTCCCTGCTATACGAAAGCCCCATCCAGCCCTGTGCCACCCGGGGGGTTCCAGGGTGCTGAGATGGCTGACGTTTTGCTCCGCTCTCGACGGTCACCGCGCAATGCAAGAACAGGCCAAAAACTGGCCAAAACGGCCCAAAAACGGGCCAAAACTGGCCATTTTTGGCTGCACGAGCGAGCGGCGAGCGGCGGACAGCGAGCGAAGCGAGAGGCAGCACCGTCCCTGCTATACGAAAGCCCCATCCAGCCCTGTGCCACCCGGGGGGTTCCAGGGTGCTGAGATGGCTGACGTTTTGCTCCGCTCTCGACGGTCACCGCGCAATGCAAGAACAGGCCAAAAACTGGCCAAAACGGCCCAAAAACGGGCCAAAACTGGCCATTTTTGGCTGCACGAGCGAGCGGCGAGCGGCGGACAGCGAGCGAAGCGAGAGGCAGCACCGTCCCTGCTATACGAAAGCCCCATCCAGCCCTGTGCCACCCGGGGGGTTCCAGGGTGCTGAGATGGCTGACGTTTTGCTCCGCTCTCGACGGTCACCGCGCAATGCAAGAACAGGCCAAAAACTGGCCAAAACGGCCCAAAAACGGGCCAAAACTGGCCATTTTTGGCTGCACGAGCGAGCGGCGAGCGGCGGACAGCGAGCGAAGCGAGAGGCAGCACCGTCCCTGCTATACGAAAGCCCCATCCAGCCCTGTGCCACCCGGGGGGTTCCAGGGTGCTGAGATGGCTGACGTTTTGCTCCGCTCTCGACGGTCACCGCGCAATGCAAGAACAGGCCAAAAACTGGCCAAAACGGCCCAAAAACGGGCCAAAACTGGCCATTTTTGGCTGCGCGAGCGAGCAGCGAGCGGCGGACAGCGAGCGAAGCGAGAGGCAGCACCGTCCCTGCTATACGAAAGCCCCATCCAGCCCTGTGCCACCCGGGGGGTTCCAGGGTGCTGAGATGGCTGACGTTTTGCTCCGCTCTCGACGGTCACCGCGCAATGCAAGAACAGGCCAAAAACTGGCCAAAACGGCCCAAAAACGGGCCAAAACTGGCCATTTTTGGCTGCACGAGCGAGCGGCGAGCGGCGGACAGCGAGCGAAGCGAGAGGCAGCACCGTCCCTGCTATACGAAAGCCCCATCCAGCCCTGTGCCACCCGGGGGGTTCCAGGGTGCTGAGATGGCTGACGTTTTGCTCCGCTCTCGACGGTCACCGCGCAATGCAAGAACAGGCCAAAAACTGGCCAAAACGGCCCAAAAACGGGCCAAAACTGGCCATTTTTGGCTGCACGAGCGAGCGGCGAGCGGCGGACAGCGAGCGAAGCGAGAGGCAGCACCGTCCCTGCTATACGAAAGCCCCATCCAGCCCTGTGCCACCCGGGGGGGGTTCCAGGGTGCTGAGATGGCTGACGTTTTGCTCCGCTCTCGACGGTCACCGCGCAATGCAAGAACAGGCCAAAAACTGGCCAAAACGGCCCAAAAACGGGCCAAAACTGGCCATTTTTGGCTGCACGAGCGAGCGGCGAGCGGCGGACAGCGAGCGAAGCGAGAGGCAGCACCGTCCCTGCTATACGAAAGCCCCATCCAGCCCTGTGCCACCCGGGGGGTTCCAGGGTGCTGAGATGGCTGACGTTTTGCTCCGCTCTCGACGGTCACCGCGCAATGCAAGAACAGGCCAAAAACTGGCCAAAACGGCCCAAAAACGGGCCAAAACTGGCCATTTTTGGCTGCGCGAGCGAGCGGCGAGCGGCGGACAGCGAGCGAAGCGAGAGGCAGCACCGTCCCTGCTATACGAAAGCCCCATCCAGCCCTGTGCCACCCGGGGGGTTCCAGGGTGCTGAGATGGCTGACGTTTTGCTCCGCTCTCGACGGTCACCGCGCAATGCAAGAACAGGCCAAAAACTGGCCAAAACGGCCCAAAAACGGGCCAAAACTGGCCATTTTTGGCTGCACGAGCGAGCGGCGAGCGGCGGACAGCGAGCGAAGCGAGAGGCAGCACCGTCCCTGCTATACGAAAGCCCCATCCAGCCCTGTGCCACCCGGGGGGTTCCAGGGTGCTGAGATGGCTGACGTTTTGCTCCGCTCTCGACGGTCACCGCGCAATGCAAGAACAGGCCAAAAACTGGCCAAAACGGCCCAAAAACGGGCCAAAACTGGCCATTTTTGGCTGCACGAGCGAGCGGCGAGCGGCGGACAGCGAGCGAAGCGAGAGGCAGCACCGTCCCTGCTATACGAAAGCCCCATCCAGCCCTGTGCCACCCGGGGGGTTCCAGGGTGCTGAGATGGCTGACGTTTTGCTCCGCTCTCGACGGTCACCGCGCAATGCAAGAACAGGCCAAAAACTGGCCAAAACGGCCCAAAAACGGGCCAAAACTGGCCATTTTTGGCTGCACGAGCGAGCGGCGAGCGGCGGACAGCGAGCGAAGCGAGAGGCAGCACCGTCCCTGCTATACGAAAGCCCCATCCAGCCCTGTGCCACCCGGGGGGTTCCAGGGTGCTGAGATGGCTGACGTTTTGCTCCGCTCTCGACGGTCACCGCGCAATGCAAGAACAGGCCAAAAACTGGCCAAAACGGCCCAAAAACGGGCCAAAACTGGCCATTTTTGGCTGCACGAGCGAGCGGCGAGCGGCGGACAGCGAGCGAAGCGAGAGGCAGCACCGTCCCTGCTATACGAAAGCCCCATCCAGCCCTGTGCCACCCGGGGGGTTCCAGGGTGCTGAGATGGCTGACGTTTTGCTCCGCTCTCGACGGTCACCGCGCAATGCAAGAACAGGCCAAAAACTGGCCAAAACGGCCCAAAAACGGGCCAAAACTGGCCATTTTTGGCTGCACGAGCGAGCGGCGAGCGGCGGACAGCGAGCGAAGCGAGAGGCAGCACCGTCCCTGCTATACGAAAGCCCCATCCAGCCCTGTGCCACCCGGGGGGTTCCAGGGTGCTGAGATGGCTGACGTTTTGCTCCGCTCTCGACGGTCACCGCGCAATGCAAGAACAGGCCAAAAACTGGCCAAAACGGCCCAAAAACGGGCCAAAACTGGCCATTTTTGGCTGCACGAGCGAGCGGCGAGCGGCGGACAGCGAGCGAAGCGAGAGGCAGCACCGTCCCTGCTATACGAAAGCCCCATCCAGCCCTGTGCCACCCGGGGGGTTCCAGGGTGCTGAGATGGCTGACGTTTTGCTCCGCTCTCGACGGTCACCGCGCAATGCAAGAACAGGCCAAAAACTGGCCAAAACGGCCCAAAAACGGGCCAAAACTGGCCATTTTTGGCTGCACGAGCGAGCGGCGAGCGGCGGACAGCGAGCGAAGCGAGAGGCAGCACCGTCCCTGCTATACGAAAGCCCCATCCAGCCCTGTGCCACCCGGGGGGTTCCAGGGTGCTGAGATGGCTGACGTTTTGCTCCGCTCTCGACGGTCACCGCGCAATGCAAGAACAGGCCAAAAACTGGCCAAAACGGCCCAAAAACGGGCCAAAACTGGCCATTTTTGGCTGCACGAGCGAGCGGCGAGCGGCGGACAGCGAGCGAAGCGAGAGGCAGCACCGTCCCTGCTATACGAAAGCCCCATCCAGCCCTGTGCCACCCGGGGGGTTCCAGGGTGCTGAGATGGCTGACGTTTTGCTCCGCTCTCGACGGTCACCGCGCAATGCAAGAACAGGCCAAAAACTGGCCAAAACGGCCCAAAAACGGGCCAAAACTGGCCATTTTTGGCTGCACGAGCGAGCGGCGAGCGGCGGACAGCGAGCGAAGCGAGAGGCAGCACCGTCCCTGCTATACGAAAGCCCCATCCAGCCCTGTGCCACCCGGGGGGTTCCAGGGTGCTGAGATGGCTGACGTTTTGCTCCGCTCTCGACGGTCACCGCGCAATGCAAGAACAGGCCAAAAACTGGCCAAAACGGCCCAAAAACGGGCCAAAACTGGCCATTTTTGGCTGCACGAGCGAGCGGCGAGCGGCGGACAGCGAGCGAAGCGAGAGGCAGCACCGTCCCTGCTATACGAAAGCCCCATCCAGCCCTGTGCCACCCGGGGGGTTCCAGGGTGCTGAGATGGCTGACGTTTTGCTCCGCTCTCGACGGTCACCGCGCAATGCAAGAACAGGCCAAAAACTGGCTAAAACGGCCCAAAAACGGGCCAAAACTGGCCATTTTTGGCTGCGCGAGCGAGCGGCGAGCGGCGGACAGCGAGCGAAGCGAGAGGCAGCACCGTCCCTGCTATATACGAAAGCCCCATCCAGCCCTGTGCCACCCGGGGGGTTCCAGGGTGCTGAGATGGCTGACGTTTTGCTCCGCTCACGACGGTCACCGCACCACGCAAGAACGGACCATAAACAGGCCAAAACAGCCCAAAAACGGGCCAAAACTGGTCATTTTTGGCTGCGCGAGCGAGCGGCGAGCGGCGAACAGCGAGCGAAGCGTGAGGCAGCACCGTCCCTGCTATACGAAAGCCCCATCCAGCCCTGTGCCACCCGGGGGGTTCCAGGGTGCTGAGATGGCTGACGTTTTGCTCCGCTCACGACGGTCACCGCGCCATGCAAGAACGGACCAAAAACAGGCCAAAACAGCCCAAAAACGGGCCAAAACTGGCCATTTTTGGCTGAGCGAGCGAGCGGTGAGCGGCGAACAGCGAGCGAAGCGAGAGGCAGCACCGTCCCTGCTATACGAAAGCCCCATCCAGCCCTGTGCCACCCGGGGGGTTCCAGGGTGCTGAGATGGCTGACGTTTTGCTCCGCTCACGACGGTCGCCGTGCCACGCAAGAACGGACCAAAAACAGGCCAAAACAGCCCAAAAACGGGCCAAAACTGGCCATTTTAGGTTGCGCGAGCGAGCGGCGAGCGGCGAACAGCGAGCGAAGCGTGAGGCAGCACCGTCCCTGCTAT
>NW_027020794.1:27500-30000 GCF_036884655.1 Musa acuminata AAA Group
CAGCCCTGTGCCACCCGGGGGGTTCCAGGGTGCTGAGATGGCTGACGTTTTGCTCCGCTCTCGACGGTCACCGCGCAATGCAAGAACAGGCCAAAAACTGGCCAAAACGGCCCAAAAACGGGCCAAAACTGGCCATTTTTGGCTGCACGAGCGAGCGGCGAGCGGCGGACAGCGAGCGAAGCGAGAGGCAGCACCGTCCCTGCTATACGAAAGCCCCATCCAGCCCTGTGCCACCCGGGGGGTTCCAGGGTGCTGAGATGGCTGACGTTTTGCTCCGCTCTCGACGGTCACCGCGCAATGCAAGAACAGGCCAAAAACTGGCCAAAACGGCCCAAAAACGGGCCAAAACTGGCCATTTTTGGCTGCGCGAGCGAGCGGCGAGCGGCGGACAGCGAGCGAAGCGAGAGGCAGCACCGTCCCTGCTATACGAAAGCCCCATCCAGCCCTGTGCCACCCGGGGGGTTCCAGGGTGCTGAGATGGCTGACGTTTTGCTCCGCTCTCGACGGTCACCGCGCAATGCAAGAACAGGCCAAAAACTGGCCAAAACGGCCCAAAAACGGGCCAAAACTGGCCATTTTTGGCTGCACGAGCGAGCGGCGAGCGGCGGACAGCGAGCGAAGCGAGAGGCAGCACCGTCCCTGCTATACGAAAGCCCCATCCAGCCCTGTGCCACCCGGGGGGTTCCAGGGTGCTGAGATGGCTGACGTTTTGCTCCGCTCTCGACGGTCACCGCGCAATGCAAGAACAGGCCAAAAACTGGCCAAAACGGCCCAAAAACGGGCCAAAACTGGCCATTTTTGGCTGCACGAGCGAGCGGCGAGCGGCGGACAGCGAGCGAAGCGAGAGGCAGCACCGTCCCTGCTATACGAAAGCCCCATCCAGCCCTGTGCCACCCGGGGGGGGTTCCAGGGTGCTGAGATGGCTGACGTTTTGCTCCGCTCTCGACGGTCACCGCGCAATGCAAGAACAGGCCAAAAACTGGCCAAAACGGCCCAAAAACGGGCCAAAACTGGCCATTTTTGGCTGCACGAGCGAGCGGCGAGCGGCGGACAGCGAGCGAAGCGAGAGGCAGCACCGTCCCTGCTATACGAAAGCCCCATCCAGCCCTGTGCCACCCGGGGGGTTCCAGGGTGCTGAGATGGCTGACGTTTTGCTCCGCTCTCGACGGTCACCGCGCAATGCAAGAACAGGCCAAAAACTGGCCAAAACGGCCCAAAAACGGGCCAAAACTGGCCATTTTTGGCTGCGCGAGCGAGCGGCGAGCGGCGGACAGCGAGCGAAGCGAGAGGCAGCACCGTCCCTGCTATACGAAAGCCCCATCCAGCCCTGTGCCACCCGGGGGGTTCCAGGGTGCTGAGATGGCTGACGTTTTGCTCCGCTCTCGACGGTCACCGCGCAATGCAAGAACAGGCCAAAAACTGGCCAAAACGGCCCAAAAACGGGCCAAAACTGGCCATTTTTGGCTGCACGAGCGAGCGGCGAGCGGCGGACAGCGAGCGAAGCGAGAGGCAGCACCGTCCCTGCTATACGAAAGCCCCATCCAGCCCTGTGCCACCCGGGGGGTTCCAGGGTGCTGAGATGGCTGACGTTTTGCTCCGCTCTCGACGGTCACCGCGCAATGCAAGAACAGGCCAAAAACTGGCCAAAACGGCCCAAAAACGGGCCAAAACTGGCCATTTTTGGCTGCACGAGCGAGCGGCGAGCGGCGGACAGCGAGCGAAGCGAGAGGCAGCACCGTCCCTGCTATACGAAAGCCCCATCCAGCCCTGTGCCACCCGGGGGGTTCCAGGGTGCTGAGATGGCTGACGTTTTGCTCCGCTCTCGACGGTCACCGCGCAATGCAAGAACAGGCCAAAAACTGGCCAAAACGGCCCAAAAACGGGCCAAAACTGGCCATTTTTGGCTGCACGAGCGAGCGGCGAGCGGCGGACAGCGAGCGAAGCGAGAGGCAGCACCGTCCCTGCTATACGAAAGCCCCATCCAGCCCTGTGCCACCCGGGGGGTTCCAGGGTGCTGAGATGGCTGACGTTTTGCTCCGCTCTCGACGGTCACCGCGCAATGCAAGAACAGGCCAAAAACTGGCCAAAACGGCCCAAAAACGGGCCAAAACTGGCCATTTTTGGCTGCACGAGCGAGCGGCGAGCGGCGGACAGCGAGCGAAGCGAGAGGCAGCACCGTCCCTGCTATACGAAAGCCCCATCCAGCCCTGTGCCACCCGGGGGGTTCCAGGGTGCTGAGATGGCTGACGTTTTGCTCCGCTCTCGACGGTCACCGCGCAATGCAAGAACAGGCCAAAAACTGGCCAAAACGGCCCAAAAACGGGCCAAAACTGGCCATTTTTGGCTGCACGAGCGAGCGGCGAGCGGCGGACAGCGAGCGAAGCGAGAGGCAGCACCGTCCCTGCTATACGAAAGCCCCATCCAGCCCTGTGCCACCCGGGGGGTTCCAGGGTGCTGAGATGGCTGACGTTTTGCTCCGCTCTCGACGGTCACCGCGCAA
>NW_027020794.1:40000-45000 GCF_036884655.1 Musa acuminata AAA Group
ACAGGCCAAAAACTGGCCAAAACGGCCCAAAAACGGGCCAAAACTGGCCATTTTTGGCTGCGCGAGCGAGCGGCGAGCGGCGGACAGCGAGCGAAGCGAGAGGCAGCACCGTCCCTGCTATACGAAAGCCCCATCCAGCCCTGTGCCACCCGGGGGGTTCCAGGGTGCTGAGATGGCTGACATTTTGCTCCGCTCACGACGGTCGCCGCGGCACACAAGAACAGCCCAAAAACAGGCCAAAACAGCCCAAAAACGGGCCAAAACTGGCCATTTTTGGCTGCGCGAGCGAGCAGCGAGCGGCGGACAGCGAGCGAAGCGAGAGGCAGCACCGTCCCTGCTATACGAAAGCCCCATCCAGCCCTGTGCCACCCGGGGGGTTCCAGGGTGCTGAGATGGCTGACGTTTTGCTCCGCTCACGACGGTCGCCGCGGCACGCAAGAACAGGCCAAAAACTGGCCAAAACAGCCCAAAAACGGGCCAAAACTGGCCATTTTTTGCTGCGCGAGCGAGCGGAGAGCGGCGAACAGCGAGCGAAGCGCGAGGCAGCACCGTCCCTGCTATACGAAAGCCCCATCCAGCCCTGTGCCACCCGGGGGGTTCCAGGGTGCTGAGATGGCTGACATTTTGCTCCGCTCACGACGGTCACCGCGCCACACAAGAACAGCCCAAAAACAGGCCAAAACAGCCCAAAAACGGGCCAAAACTGGCCATTTTTGGCTGCGCGAGCGAGCGGCGAGCGGCGAACAGCGAGCGAAGCGAGAGGCAGCACCGTCCCTGCTATACGAAAGCCCCATCCAGCCCTGTGCCACCCGGGGGGTTCCAGGGTGCTGAGATGGCTGACGTTTTGCTCCGCTCACGACGGTCACCGCACCACGCAAGAACAGGCCAAAAACTGGCCAAAACAGCCCAAAAACGGGCCAAAACTGGCCATTTTTGGCTGCGCGAGCGAGCGGCGAGCGGCGAACAGCGAGCGAAGCGAGAGGCAGCACCGTCCCTGCTATACGAAAGCCCCATCCAGCCCTGTGCCACCCGGGGGGTTCCAGGGTGCTGAGATGGCTGACGTTTTGCTCCGCTCTCGACGGTCACCGCGCAATGCAAGAACAGGCCAAAAACTGGCCAAAACGGCCCAAAAACGGGCCAAAACTGGCCATTTTTGGCTGCGCGAGCGGCGAGCGGCGGACAGCGAGCGAAGCGAGAGGCAGCACCGTCCCTGCTATACGAAAGCCCCATCCAGCCCTGTGCCACCCGGGGGGTTCCAGGGTGCTGAGATGGCTGACGTTTTGCTCCGCTCTCGACGGTCACCGCGCAATGCAAGAACAGGCCAAAAACTGGCCAAAACGGCCCAAAAACGGGCCAAAACTGGCCATTTTTGGCTGCGCGAGCGAGCGGCGAGCGGCGGACAGCGAGCGAAGCGAGAGGCAGCACCGTCCCTGCTATACGAAAGCCCCATCCAGCCCTGTGCCACCCGGGGGGTTCCAGGGTGCTGAGATGGCTGACGTTTTGCTCCGCTCTCGACGGTCACCGCGCAATGCAAGAACAGGCCAAAAACTGGCCAAAACGGCCCAAAAACGGGCCAAAACTGGCCATTTTTGGCTGCACGAGCGAGCGGCGAGCGGCGGACAGCGAGCGAAGCGAGAGGCAGCACCGTCCCTGCTATACGAAAGCCCCATCCAGCCCTGTGCCACCCGGGGGGTTCCAGGGTGCTGAGATGGCTGACGTTTTGCTCCGCTCTCGACGGTCACCGCGCAATGCAAGAACAGGCCAAAAACTGGCCAAAACGGCCCAAAAACGGGCCAAAACTGGCCATTTTTGGCTGCACGAGCGAGCGGCGAGCGGCGGACAGCGAGCGAAGCGAGAGGCAGCACCGTCCCTGCTATACGAAAGCCCCATCCAGCCCTGTGCCACCCGGGGGGTTCCAGGGTGCTGAGATGGCTGACGTTTTGCTCCGCTCTCGACGGTCACCGCGCAATGCAAGAACAGGCCAAAAACTGGCCAAAACGGCCCAAAAACGGGCCAAAACTGGCCATTTTTGGCTGCACGAGCGAGCGGCGAGCGGCGGACAGCGAGCGAAGCGAGAGGCAGCACCGTCCCTGCTATACGAAAGCCCCATCCAGCCCTGTGCCACCCGGGGGGTTCCAGGGTGCTGAGATGGCTGACGTTTTGCTCCGCTCTCGACGGTCACCGCGCAATGCAAGAACAGGCCAAAAACTGGCCAAAACGGCCCAAAAACGGGCCAAAACTGGCCATTTTTGGCTGCGCGAGCGAGCGGCGAGCGGCGGACAGCGAGCGAAGCGAGAGGCAGCACCGTCCCTGCTATACGAAAGCCCCATCCAGCCCTGTGCCACCCGGGGGGTTCCAGGGTGCTGAGATGGCTGACGTTTTGCTCCGCTCTCGACGGTCACCGCGCAATGCAAGAACAGGCCAAAAACTGGCCAAAACGGCCCAAAAACGGGCCAAAACTGGCCATTTTTGGCTGCACGAGCGAGCGGCGAGCGGCGGACAGCGAGCGAAGCGAGAGGCAGCACCGTCCCTGCTATACGAAAGCCCCATCCAGCCCTGTGCCACCCGGGGGGTTCCAGGGTGCTGAGATGGCTGACGTTTTGCTCCGCTCTCGACGGTCACCGCGCAATGCAAGAACAGGCCAAAAACTGGCCAAAACGGCCCAAAAACGGGCCAAAACTGGCCATTTTTGGCTGCACGAGCGAGCGGCGAGCGGCGGACAGCGAGCGAAGCGAGAGGCAGCACCGTCCCTGCTATACGAAAGCCCCATCCAGCCCTGTGCCACCCGGGGGGGGTTCCAGGGTGCTGAGATGGCTGACGTTTTGCTCCGCTCTCGACGGTCACCGCGCAATGCAAGAACAGGCCAAAAACTGGCCAAAACGGCCCAAAAACGGGCCAAAACTGGCCATTTTTGGCTGCACGAGCGAGCGGCGAGCGGCGGACAGCGAGCGAAGCGAGAGGCAGCACCGTCCCTGCTATACGAAAGCCCCATCCAGCCCTGTGCCACCCGGGGGGTTCCAGGGTGCTGAGATGGCTGACGTTTTGCTCCGCTCTCGACGGTCACCGCGCAATGCAAGAACAGGCCAAAAACTGGCCAAAACGGCCCAAAAACGGGCCAAAACTGGCCATTTTTGGCTGCGCGAGCGAGCGGCGAGCGGCGGACAGCGAGCGAAGCGAGAGGCAGCACCGTCCCTGCTATACGAAAGCCCCATCCAGCCCTGTGCCACCCGGGGGGTTCCAGGGTGCTGAGATGGCTGACGTTTTGCTCCGCTCTCGACGGTCACCGCGCAATGCAAGAACAGGCCAAAAACTGGCCAAAACGGCCCAAAAACGGGCCAAAACTGGCCATTTTTGGCTGCACGAGCGAGCGGCGAGCGGCGGACAGCGAGCGAAGCGAGAGGCAGCACCGTCCCTGCTATACGAAAGCCCCATCCAGCCCTGTGCCACCCGGGGGGTTCCAGGGTGCTGAGATGGCTGACGTTTTGCTCCGCTCTCGACGGTCACCGCGCAATGCAAGAACAGGCCAAAAACTGGCCAAAACGGCCCAAAAACGGGCCAAAACTGGCCATTTTTGGCTGCACGAGCGAGCGGCGAGCGGCGGACAGCGAGCGAAGCGAGAGGCAGCACCGTCCCTGCTATACGAAAGCCCCATCCAGCCCTGTGCCACCCGGGGGGTTCCAGGGTGCTGAGATGGCTGACGTTTTGCTCCGCTCTCGACGGTCACCGCGCAATGCAAGAACAGGCCAAAAACTGGCCAAAACGGCCCAAAAACGGGCCAAAACTGGCCATTTTTGGCTGCACGAGCGAGCGGCGAGCGGCGGACAGCGAGCGAAGCGAGAGGCAGCACCGTCCCTGCTATACGAAAGCCCCATCCAGCCCTGTGCCACCCGGGGGGTTCCAGGGTGCTGAGATGGCTGACGTTTTGCTCCGCTCTCGACGGTCACCGCGCAATGCAAGAACAGGCCAAAAACTGGCCAAAACGGCCCAAAAACGGGCCAAAACTGGCCATTTTTGGCTGCACGAGCGAGCGGCGAGCGGCGGACAGCGAGCGAAGCGAGAGGCAGCACCGTCCCTGCTATACGAAAGCCCCATCCAGCCCTGTGCCACCCGGGGGGTTCCAGGGTGCTGAGATGGCTGACGTTTTGCTCCGCTCTCGACGGTCACCGCGCAATGCAAGAACAGGCCAAAAACTGGCCAAAACGGCCCAAAAACGGGCCAAAACTGGCCATTTTTGGCTGCACGAGCGAGCGGCGAGCGGCGGACAGCGAGCGAAGCGAGAGGCAGCACCGTCCCTGCTATACGAAAGCCCCATCCAGCCCTGTGCCACCCGGGGGGTTCCAGGGTGCTGAGATGGCTGACGTTTTGCTCCGCTCTCGACGGTCACCGCGCAATGCAAGAACAGGCCAAAAACTGGCCAAAACGGCCCAAAAACGGGCCAAAACTGGCCATTTTTGGCTGCACGAGCGAGCGGCGAGCGGCGGACAGCGAGCGAAGCGAGAGGCAGCACCGTCCCTGCTATACGAAAGCCCCATCCAGCCCTGTGCCACCCGGGGGGTTCCAGGGTGCTGAGATGGCTGACGTTTTGCTCCGCTCTCGACGGTCACCGCGCAATGCAAGAACAGGCCAAAAACTGGCCAAAACGGCCCAAAAACGGGCCAAAACTGGCCATTTTTGGCTGCACGAGCGAGCGGCGAGCGGCGGACAGCGAGCGAAGCGAGAGGCAGCACCGTCCCTGCTATACGAAAGCCCCATCCAGCCCTGTGCCACCCGGGGGGTTCCAGGGTGCTGAGATGGCTGACGTTTTGCTCCGCTCTCGACGGTCACCGCGCAATGCAAGAACAGGCCAAAAACTGGCCAAAACGGCCCAAAAACGGGCCAAAACTGGCCATTTTTGGCTGCACGAGCGAGCGGCGAGCGGCGGACAGCGAGCGAAGCGAGAGGCAGCACCGTCCCTGCTATACGAAAGCCCCATCCAGCCCTGTGCCACCCGGGGGGTTCCA
>NW_027020794.1:55000-60000 GCF_036884655.1 Musa acuminata AAA Group
GATGGCTGACGTTTTGCTCCGCTCTCGACGGTCACCGCGCAATGCAAGAACAGGCCAAAAACTGGCCAAAACGGCCCAAAAACGGGCCAAAACTGGCCATTTTTGGCTGCGCGAGCGGCGAGCGGCGGACAGCGAGCGAAGCGAGAGGCAGCACCGTCCCTGCTATACGAAAGCCCCATCCAGCCCTGTGCCACCCGGGGGGTTCCAGGGTGCTGAGATGGCTGACGTTTTGCTCCGCTCTCGACGGTCACCGCGCAATGCAAGAACAGGCCAAAAACTGGCCAAAACGGCCCAAAAACGGGCCAAAACTGGCCATTTTTGGCTGCGCGAGCGAGCGGCGAGCGGCGGACAGCGAGCGAAGCGAGAGGCAGCACCGTCCCTGCTATACGAAAGCCCCATCCAGCCCTGTGCCACCCGGGGGGTTCCAGGGTGCTGAGATGGCTGACGTTTTGCTCCGCTCTCGACGGTCACCGCGCAATGCAAGAACAGGCCAAAAACTGGCCAAAACGGCCCAAAAACGGGCCAAAACTGGCCATTTTTGGCTGCACGAGCGAGCGGCGAGCGGCGGACAGCGAGCGAAGCGAGAGGCAGCACCGTCCCTGCTATACGAAAGCCCCATCCAGCCCTGTGCCACCCGGGGGGTTCCAGGGTGCTGAGATGGCTGACGTTTTGCTCCGCTCTCGACGGTCACCGCGCAATGCAAGAACAGGCCAAAAACTGGCCAAAACGGCCCAAAAACGGGCCAAAACTGGCCATTTTTGGCTGCACGAGCGAGCGGCGAGCGGCGGACAGCGAGCGAAGCGAGAGGCAGCACCGTCCCTGCTATACGAAAGCCCCATCCAGCCCTGTGCCACCCGGGGGGTTCCAGGGTGCTGAGATGGCTGACGTTTTGCTCCGCTCTCGACGGTCACCGCGCAATGCAAGAACAGGCCAAAAACTGGCCAAAACGGCCCAAAAACGGGCCAAAACTGGCCATTTTTGGCTGCACGAGCGAGCGGCGAGCGGCGGACAGCGAGCGAAGCGAGAGGCAGCACCGTCCCTGCTATACGAAAGCCCCATCCAGCCCTGTGCCACCCGGGGGGTTCCAGGGTGCTGAGATGGCTGACGTTTTGCTCCGCTCTCGACGGTCACCGCGCAATGCAAGAACAGGCCAAAAACTGGCCAAAACGGCCCAAAAACGGGCCAAAACTGGCCATTTTTGGCTGCGCGAGCGAGCGGCGAGCGGCGGACAGCGAGCGAAGCGAGAGGCAGCACCGTCCCTGCTATACGAAAGCCCCATCCAGCCCTGTGCCACCCGGGGGGTTCCAGGGTGCTGAGATGGCTGACGTTTTGCTCCGCTCTCGACGGTCACCGCGCAATGCAAGAACAGGCCAAAAACTGGCCAAAACGGCCCAAAAACGGGCCAAAACTGGCCATTTTTGGCTGCACGAGCGAGCGGCGAGCGGCGGACAGCGAGCGAAGCGAGAGGCAGCACCGTCCCTGCTATACGAAAGCCCCATCCAGCCCTGTGCCACCCGGGGGGTTCCAGGGTGCTGAGATGGCTGACGTTTTGCTCCGCTCTCGACGGTCACCGCGCAATGCAAGAACAGGCCAAAAACTGGCCAAAACGGCCCAAAAACGGGCCAAAACTGGCCATTTTTGGCTGCACGAGCGAGCGGCGAGCGGCGGACAGCGAGCGAAGCGAGAGGCAGCACCGTCCCTGCTATACGAAAGCCCCATCCAGCCCTGTGCCACCCGGGGGGGGTTCCAGGGTGCTGAGATGGCTGACGTTTTGCTCCGCTCTCGACGGTCACCGCGCAATGCAAGAACAGGCCAAAAACTGGCCAAAACGGCCCAAAAACGGGCCAAAACTGGCCATTTTTGGCTGCACGAGCGAGCGGCGAGCGGCGGACAGCGAGCGAAGCGAGAGGCAGCACCGTCCCTGCTATACGAAAGCCCCATCCAGCCCTGTGCCACCCGGGGGGTTCCAGGGTGCTGAGATGGCTGACGTTTTGCTCCGCTCTCGACGGTCACCGCGCAATGCAAGAACAGGCCAAAAACTGGCCAAAACGGCCCAAAAACGGGCCAAAACTGGCCATTTTTGGCTGCGCGAGCGAGCGGCGAGCGGCGGACAGCGAGCGAAGCGAGAGGCAGCACCGTCCCTGCTATACGAAAGCCCCATCCAGCCCTGTGCCACCCGGGGGGTTCCAGGGTGCTGAGATGGCTGACGTTTTGCTCCGCTCTCGACGGTCACCGCGCAATGCAAGAACAGGCCAAAAACTGGCCAAAACGGCCCAAAAACGGGCCAAAACTGGCCATTTTTGGCTGCACGAGCGAGCGGCGAGCGGCGGACAGCGAGCGAAGCGAGAGGCAGCACCGTCCCTGCTATACGAAAGCCCCATCCAGCCCTGTGCCACCCGGGGGGTTCCAGGGTGCTGAGATGGCTGACGTTTTGCTCCGCTCTCGACGGTCACCGCGCAATGCAAGAACAGGCCAAAAACTGGCCAAAACGGCCCAAAAACGGGCCAAAACTGGCCATTTTTGGCTGCACGAGCGAGCGGCGAGCGGCGGACAGCGAGCGAAGCGAGAGGCAGCACCGTCCCTGCTATACGAAAGCCCCATCCAGCCCTGTGCCACCCGGGGGGTTCCAGGGTGCTGAGATGGCTGACGTTTTGCTCCGCTCTCGACGGTCACCGCGCAATGCAAGAACAGGCCAAAAACTGGCCAAAACGGCCCAAAAACGGGCCAAAACTGGCCATTTTTGGCTGCACGAGCGAGCGGCGAGCGGCGGACAGCGAGCGAAGCGAGAGGCAGCACCGTCCCTGCTATACGAAAGCCCCATCCAGCCCTGTGCCACCCGGGGGGTTCCAGGGTGCTGAGATGGCTGACGTTTTGCTCCGCTCTCGACGGTCACCGCGCAATGCAAGAACAGGCCAAAAACTGGCCAAAACGGCCCAAAAACGGGCCAAAACTGGCCATTTTTGGCTGCACGAGCGAGCGGCGAGCGGCGGACAGCGAGCGAAGCGAGAGGCAGCACCGTCCCTGCTATACGAAAGCCCCATCCAGCCCTGTGCCACCCGGGGGGTTCCAGGGTGCTGAGATGGCTGACGTTTTGCTCCGCTCTCGACGGTCACCGCGCAATGCAAGAACAGGCCAAAAACTGGCCAAAACGGCCCAAAAACGGGCCAAAACTGGCCATTTTTGGCTGCACGAGCGAGCGGCGAGCGGCGGACAGCGAGCGAAGCGAGAGGCAGCACCGTCCCTGCTATACGAAAGCCCCATCCAGCCCTGTGCCACCCGGGGGGTTCCAGGGTGCTGAGATGGCTGACGTTTTGCTCCGCTCTCGACGGTCACCGCGCAATGCAAGAACAGGCCAAAAACTGGCCAAAACGGCCCAAAAACGGGCCAAAACTGGCCATTTTTGGCTGCACGAGCGAGCGGCGAGCGGCGGACAGCGAGCGAAGCGAGAGGCAGCACCGTCCCTGCTATACGAAAGCCCCATCCAGCCCTGTGCCACCCGGGGGGTTCCAGGGTGCTGAGATGGCTGACGTTTTGCTCCGCTCTCGACGGTCACCGCGCAATGCAAGAACAGGCCAAAAACTGGCCAAAACGGCCCAAAAACGGGCCAAAACTGGCCATTTTTGGCTGCACGAGCGAGCGGCGAGCGGCGGACAGCGAGCGAAGCGAGAGGCAGCACCGTCCCTGCTATACGAAAGCCCCATCCAGCCCTGTGCCACCCGGGGGGTTCCAGGGTGCTGAGATGGCTGACGTTTTGCTCCGCTCTCGACGGTCACCGCGCAATGCAAGAACAGGCCAAAAACTGGCCAAAACGGCCCAAAAACGGGCCAAAACTGGCCATTTTTGGCTGCACGAGCGAGCGGCGAGCGGCGGACAGCGAGCGAAGCGAGAGGCAGCACCGTCCCTGCTATACGAAAGCCCCATCCAGCCCTGTGCCACCCGGGGGGTTCCAGGGTGCTGAGATGGCTGACGTTTTGCTCCGCTCTCGACGGTCACCGCGCAATGCAAGAACAGGCCAAAAACTGGCTAAAACGGCCCAAAAACGGGCCAAAACTGGCCATTTTTGGCTGCGCGAGCGAGCGGCGAGCGGCGGACAGCGAGCGAAGCGAGAGGCAGCACCGTCCCTGCTATATACGAAAGCCCCATCCAGCCCTGTGCCACCCGGGGGGTTCCAGGGTGCTGAGATGGCTGACGTTTTGCTCCGCTCACGACGGTCACCGCACCACGCAAGAACGGACCATAAACAGGCCAAAACAGCCCAAAAACGGGCCAAAACTGGTCATTTTTGGCTGCGCGAGCGAGCGGCGAGCGGCGAACAGCGAGCGAAGCGTGAGGCAGCACCGTCCCTGCTATACGAAAGCCCCATCCAGCCCTGTGCCACCCGGGGGGTTCCAGGGTGCTGAGATGGCTGACGTTTTGCTCCGCTCACGACGGTCACCGCGCCATGCAAGAACGGACCAAAAACAGGCCAAAACAGCCCAAAAACGGGCCAAAACTGGCCATTTTTGGCTGAGCGAGCGAGCGGTGAGCGGCGAACAGCGAGCGAAGCGAGAGGCAGCACCGTCCCTGCTATACGAAAGCCCCATCCAGCCCTGTGCCACCCGGGGGGTTCCAGGGTGCTGAGATGGCTGACGTTTTGCTCCGCTCACGACGGTCGCCGTGCCACGCAAGAACGGACCAAAAACAGGCCAAAACAGCCCAAAAACGGGCCAAAACTGGCCATTTTAGGTTGCGCGAGCGAGCGGCGAGCGGCGAACAGCGAGCGAAGCGTGAGGCAGCACCGTCCCTGCTATACGAAAGCCCCATCCAGCCCTGTGCCACCCGGGGGGTTCCAAGGTGCTGAGATGGCTGACGTTTTGCTCCGCTCACGACGGTCACCGCGCCACGCCAGAACAGACCAAAAACAGGCCAAAACAGCCCAAAAACGGGCCAAAACTGGCCATTTTTGGCTGCGCGAGCGAGCGGCGAGCGGCGAACAGCGAGCGAAGCGAGAAGCAGCACCG
>NW_027020794.1:70000-72500 GCF_036884655.1 Musa acuminata AAA Group
AGCCCCATCCAGCCCTGTGCCACCCGGGGGGTTCCAGGGTGCTGAGATGGCTGACGTTTTGCTCCGCTCTCGACGGTCACCGCGCAATGCAAGAACAGGCCAAAAACTGGCCAAAACGGCCCAAAAACGGGCCAAAACTGGCCATTTTTGGCTGCGCGAGCGAGCGGCGAGCGGCGGACAGCGAGCGAAGCGAGAGGCAGCACCGTCCCTGCTATACGAAAGCCCCATCCAGCCCTGTGCCACCCGGGGGGTTCCAGGGTGCTGAGATGGCTGACGTTTTGCTCCGCTCTCGACGGTCACCGCGCAATGCAAGAACAGGCCAAAAACTGGCCAAAACGGCCCAAAAACGGGCCAAAACTGGCCATTTTTGGCTGCACGAGCGAGCGGCGAGCGGCGGACAGCGAGCGAAGCGAGAGGCAGCACCGTCCCTGCTATACGAAAGCCCCATCCAGCCCTGTGCCACCCGGGGGGTTCCAGGGTGCTGAGATGGCTGACGTTTTGCTCCGCTCTCGACGGTCACCGCGCAATGCAAGAACAGGCCAAAAACTGGCCAAAACGGCCCAAAAACGGGCCAAAACTGGCCATTTTTGGCTGCACGAGCGAGCGGCGAGCGGCGGACAGCGAGCGAAGCGAGAGGCAGCACCGTCCCTGCTATACGAAAGCCCCATCCAGCCCTGTGCCACCCGGGGGGGGTTCCAGGGTGCTGAGATGGCTGACGTTTTGCTCCGCTCTCGACGGTCACCGCGCAATGCAAGAACAGGCCAAAAACTGGCCAAAACGGCCCAAAAACGGGCCAAAACTGGCCATTTTTGGCTGCACGAGCGAGCGGCGAGCGGCGGACAGCGAGCGAAGCGAGAGGCAGCACCGTCCCTGCTATACGAAAGCCCCATCCAGCCCTGTGCCACCCGGGGGGTTCCAGGGTGCTGAGATGGCTGACGTTTTGCTCCGCTCTCGACGGTCACCGCGCAATGCAAGAACAGGCCAAAAACTGGCCAAAACGGCCCAAAAACGGGCCAAAACTGGCCATTTTTGGCTGCGCGAGCGAGCGGCGAGCGGCGGACAGCGAGCGAAGCGAGAGGCAGCACCGTCCCTGCTATACGAAAGCCCCATCCAGCCCTGTGCCACCCGGGGGGTTCCAGGGTGCTGAGATGGCTGACGTTTTGCTCCGCTCTCGACGGTCACCGCGCAATGCAAGAACAGGCCAAAAACTGGCCAAAACGGCCCAAAAACGGGCCAAAACTGGCCATTTTTGGCTGCACGAGCGAGCGGCGAGCGGCGGACAGCGAGCGAAGCGAGAGGCAGCACCGTCCCTGCTATACGAAAGCCCCATCCAGCCCTGTGCCACCCGGGGGGTTCCAGGGTGCTGAGATGGCTGACGTTTTGCTCCGCTCTCGACGGTCACCGCGCAATGCAAGAACAGGCCAAAAACTGGCCAAAACGGCCCAAAAACGGGCCAAAACTGGCCATTTTTGGCTGCACGAGCGAGCGGCGAGCGGCGGACAGCGAGCGAAGCGAGAGGCAGCACCGTCCCTGCTATACGAAAGCCCCATCCAGCCCTGTGCCACCCGGGGGGTTCCAGGGTGCTGAGATGGCTGACGTTTTGCTCCGCTCTCGACGGTCACCGCGCAATGCAAGAACAGGCCAAAAACTGGCCAAAACGGCCCAAAAACGGGCCAAAACTGGCCATTTTTGGCTGCACGAGCGAGCGGCGAGCGGCGGACAGCGAGCGAAGCGAGAGGCAGCACCGTCCCTGCTATACGAAAGCCCCATCCAGCCCTGTGCCACCCGGGGGGTTCCAGGGTGCTGAGATGGCTGACGTTTTGCTCCGCTCTCGACGGTCACCGCGCAATGCAAGAACAGGCCAAAAACTGGCCAAAACGGCCCAAAAACGGGCCAAAACTGGCCATTTTTGGCTGCACGAGCGAGCGGCGAGCGGCGGACAGCGAGCGAAGCGAGAGGCAGCACCGTCCCTGCTATACGAAAGCCCCATCCAGCCCTGTGCCACCCGGGGGGTTCCAGGGTGCTGAGATGGCTGACGTTTTGCTCCGCTCTCGACGGTCACCGCGCAATGCAAGAACAGGCCAAAAACTGGCCAAAACGGCCCAAAAACGGGCCAAAACTGGCCATTTTTGGCTGCACGAGCGAGCGGCGAGCGGCGGACAGCGAGCGAAGCGAGAGGCAGCACCGTCCCTGCTATACGAAAGCCCCATCCAGCCCTGTGCCACCCGGGGGGTTCCAGGGTGCTGAGATGGCTGACGTTTTGCTCCGCTCTCGACGGTCACCGCGCAATGCAAGAACAGGCCAAAAACTGGCCAAAACGGCCCAAAAACGGGCCAAAACTGGCCATTTTTGGCTGCACGAGCGAGCGGCGAGCGGCGGACAGCGAGCGAAGCGAGAGGCAGCACCGTCCCTGCTATACGAAAGCCCCATCCAGCCCTGTGCCACCCGGGGGGTTCCAGGGTGCTGAGATGGCTGACGTTTTGCTCCGCTCTCGACGGTC
>NW_027020794.1:82500-85000 GCF_036884655.1 Musa acuminata AAA Group
GCCACACAAGAACAGCCCAAAAACAGGCCAAAACAGCCCAAAAACGGGCCAAAACTGGCCATTTTTGGCTGCGCGAGCGAGCGGCGAGCGGCGAACAGCGAGCGAAGCGAGAGGCAGCACCGTCCCTGCTATACGAAAGCCCCATCCAGCCCTGTGCCACCCGGGGGGTTCCAGGGTGCTGAGATGGCTGACGTTTTGCTCCGCTCACGACGGTCACCGCACCACGCAAGAACAGGCCAAAAACTGGCCAAAACAGCCCAAAAACGGGCCAAAACTGGCCATTTTTGGCTGCGCGAGCGAGCGGCGAGCGGCGAACAGCGAGCGAAGCGAGAGGCAGCACCGTCCCTGCTATACGAAAGCCCCATCCAGCCCTGTGCCACCCGGGGGGTTCCAGGGTGCTGAGATGGCTGACGTTTTGCTCCGCTCTCGACGGTCACCGCGCAATGCAAGAACAGGCCAAAAACTGGCCAAAACGGCCCAAAAACGGGCCAAAACTGGCCATTTTTGGCTGCGCGAGCGGCGAGCGGCGGACAGCGAGCGAAGCGAGAGGCAGCACCGTCCCTGCTATACGAAAGCCCCATCCAGCCCTGTGCCACCCGGGGGGTTCCAGGGTGCTGAGATGGCTGACGTTTTGCTCCGCTCTCGACGGTCACCGCGCAATGCAAGAACAGGCCAAAAACTGGCCAAAACGGCCCAAAAACGGGCCAAAACTGGCCATTTTTGGCTGCGCGAGCGAGCGGCGAGCGGCGGACAGCGAGCGAAGCGAGAGGCAGCACCGTCCCTGCTATACGAAAGCCCCATCCAGCCCTGTGCCACCCGGGGGGTTCCAGGGTGCTGAGATGGCTGACGTTTTGCTCCGCTCTCGACGGTCACCGCGCAATGCAAGAACAGGCCAAAAACTGGCCAAAACGGCCCAAAAACGGGCCAAAACTGGCCATTTTTGGCTGCACGAGCGAGCGGCGAGCGGCGGACAGCGAGCGAAGCGAGAGGCAGCACCGTCCCTGCTATACGAAAGCCCCATCCAGCCCTGTGCCACCCGGGGGGTTCCAGGGTGCTGAGATGGCTGACGTTTTGCTCCGCTCTCGACGGTCACCGCGCAATGCAAGAACAGGCCAAAAACTGGCCAAAACGGCCCAAAAACGGGCCAAAACTGGCCATTTTTGGCTGCACGAGCGAGCGGCGAGCGGCGGACAGCGAGCGAAGCGAGAGGCAGCACCGTCCCTGCTATACGAAAGCCCCATCCAGCCCTGTGCCACCCGGGGGGTTCCAGGGTGCTGAGATGGCTGACGTTTTGCTCCGCTCTCGACGGTCACCGCGCAATGCAAGAACAGGCCAAAAACTGGCCAAAACGGCCCAAAAACGGGCCAAAACTGGCCATTTTTGGCTGCACGAGCGAGCGGCGAGCGGCGGACAGCGAGCGAAGCGAGAGGCAGCACCGTCCCTGCTATACGAAAGCCCCATCCAGCCCTGTGCCACCCGGGGGGTTCCAGGGTGCTGAGATGGCTGACGTTTTGCTCCGCTCTCGACGGTCACCGCGCAATGCAAGAACAGGCCAAAAACTGGCCAAAACGGCCCAAAAACGGGCCAAAACTGGCCATTTTTGGCTGCACGAGCGAGCGGCGAGCGGCGGACAGCGAGCGAAGCGAGAGGCAGCACCGTCCCTACTATACGAAAGCCCCATCCAGCCCTGTGCCACCCGGGGGGTTCCAGGGTGCTGAGATGGCTGACGTTTTGCTCCGCTCTCGACGGTCACCGCGCAATGCAAGAACAGGCCAAAAACTGGCCAAAACGGCCCAAAAACGGGCCAAAACTGGCCATTTTTGGCTGCGCGAGCGAGCGGCGAGCGGCGGACAGCGAGCGAAGCGAGAGGCAGCACCGTCCCTGCTATATACGAAAGCCCCATCCAGCCCTGTGCCACCCGGGGGGTTCCAGGGTGCTGAGATGGCTGACGTTTTGCTCCGCTCACGACGGTCACCGCACCACGCAAGAACGGACCATAAACAGGCCAAAACAGCCCAAAAACGGGCCAAAACTGGTCATTTTTGGCTGCGCGAGCGAGCGGCGAGCGGCGAACAGCGAGCGAAGCGTGAGGCAGCACCGTCCCTGCTATACGAAAGCCCCATCCAGCCCTGTGCCACCCGGGGGGTTCCAGGGTGCTGAGATGGCTGACGTTTTGCTCCGCTCACGACGGTCACCGCGCCATGCAAGAACGGACCAAAAACAGGCCAAAACAGCCCAAAAACGGGCCAAAACTGGCCATTTTTGGCTGAGCGAGCGAGCGGTGAGCGGCGAACAGCGAGCGAAGCGAGAGGCAGCACCGTCCCTGCTATACGAAAGCCCCATCCAGCCCTGTGCCACCCGGGGGGTTCCAGGGTGCTGAGATGGCTGACGTTTTGCTCCGCTCACGACGGTCGCCGTGCCACGCAAGAACGGACCAAAAACAGGCCAAAACAGCCCAAAAACGGGCCAAAACTGGCCATTTTAGGTTGCGCGAGCGAGC
>NW_027020795.1:5000-7500 GCF_036884655.1 Musa acuminata AAA Group
CGCTGTTCGCCGCTCGCCGCTCGCTCGCGCAGCCAAAAATGGCCAGTTTTGGCCCGTTTTGGCCAGTTTTTGGCCTGTTTTTGCGTTGCGCGGTGACCATCTTGAGCGGAGCAAAATGTCAGCCATCTCAGCACCCTGGAACCCCCCGGGTGGCACAGGGCTGGATGGGGCTTTCGTATAGCAGGGACGGTGATGCCTCTCGCTTCGCTCGCTGTCCGCCGCTCGCTGCTCGCTCGCGCAGCCAAAAATGGCCAGTTTTGGCCCGTTTTTGGGCCGTTTTGGCCTGTTTTTGGGCTGTTCTTGCGTCGCGCGGTGACCGTCGTGAGCGGAGCAAAATGTCAGCCATCTCAGCACCCTGGAACCCCCCGGGTGGCACAGGGCTGGATGGGGCTTTCGTATAGCAGGGACGGTGCTGCCTCTCGCTTCGCTCGCTGTCCGCCGCTCGCCGCTCGCTCGCGCAGCCAAAAATGGCCAGTTTTGTCCCGTTTTTGGGCCGTTTTGGCCTGTTTTTGGGCTGTTCTTGCGTCGCGCGGTGACCGTCGTGAGCGGAGCAAAATGTCAGCCATCTCAGCACCCTGGAACCCCCCGGGTGGCACAGGGCTGGATGGGGCTTTCGTATAGCAGGGACGGTGCTGCCTCTCGCTTCGCTCGCTGTCCGCCGCTCGCCGCTCGCTCGCGCAGCCAAAAATGGCCAGTTTTGGCCCGTTTTTGGGCCGTTTTGGCCAGTTTTTGGCCTGTTCTTGCGTCGCGCGGTGACCGTCGTGAGCGGAGCAAAATGTCAGCCATCTCAGCACCCTGGAACCCCCCGGGTGGCACAGGGCTGGATGGGGCTTTCGTATAGCAGGGACGGTGCTGCCTCTCGCTTCGCTCGCTGTTCGCCGCTCGCCGCTCGCTCGCGCAGCCAAAAATGGCCAGTTTTGGCCCGTTTTGGCCAGTTTTTGGCCTGTTTTTGCGTTGCGCGGTGACCATCTTGAGCGGAGCAAAATGTCAGCCATCTCAGCACCCTGGAACCCCCCGGGTGGCACAGGGCTGGATGGGGCTTTCGTATAGCAGGGACGGTGATGCCTCTCGCTTCGCTCGCTGTCCGCCGCTCGCTGCTCGCTCACGCAGCCAAAAATGGCCAGTTTTGGCCCGTTTTTGGGCCGTTTTGGCCTGTTTTTGGCCTGTTCTTGCGTCGCGCGGTGACCGTCGTGAGCGGAGCAAAATGTCAGCCATCTCAGCACCCTGGAACCCCCCGGGTGGCACAGGGCTGGATGGGGCTTTCGTATAGCAGGGACGGTGCTGCCTCTCGCTTAGCTCGCTGTCCGCCGCTCGCCGCTCGCTCGCGCAGCCAAAAATGGCCAGTTTTGTCCCGTTTTTGGGCCGTTTTGGCCTGTTTTTGGGCTGTTCTTGCGTCGCGCGGTGACCGTCGTGAGCGGAGCAAAATGTCAGCCATCTCAGCACCCTGGAACCCCCCGGGTGGCACAGGGCTGGATGGGGCTTTCGTATAGCAGGGATGGTGCTGCCTCTCGCTTCGCTCGTTGTCCGCCGCTCGCCGCTCGCTCGCGCAGCCAAAAATGGCCAGTTTTGGCCCGTTTTTGGGCCGTTTTGGCCAGTTTTTGGCCTGTTCTTGCGTCGCGCGGTGACCGTCGTGAGCGGAGCAAAATGTCAGCCATCTCAGCACCCTGGAACCCCCCGGGTGGCACAGGGCTGGATGGGGCTTTCGTATAGCAGGGACGGTGCTGCCTCTCGCTTCGCTCGCTGTCCGCCGCTCGCACGCTCGCTCGCGCAGCCAAAAATGGCCAGTTTTGGCCCGTTTTGGCCAGTTTTTGGCCTGTTTTTGCGTTGCGCGGTGACCATCTTGAGCGGAGCAAAATGTCAGCCATCTCAGCACCCTGGAACCCCCCGGGTGGCACAGGGCTGGATGGGGCTTTCGTATAGCAGGGACGGTGATGCCTCTCGCTTCGCTCGCTGTCCGCCGCTCGCTGCTCGCTCGCGCAGCCAAAAATGGCCAGTTTTGGCCCGTTTTTGGGCCGTTTTGGCCTGTTTTTGGGCTGTTCTTGCGTCGCGCGGTGACCGTCGTGAGCGGAGCAAAATGTCAGCCATCTCAGCACCCTGGAACCCCCCGGGTGGCACAGGGCTGGATGGGGCTTTCGTATAGCAGGGACGGTGCTGCCTCTCGCTTAGCTCGCTGTCCGCCGCTCTCCGCTCGCTCGCGCAGCCAAAAATGGCCAGTTTTGGCCCGTTTTTGGGCCGTTTTGGCCTGTTTTTGGGCTGTTCTTGCGTCGCGCGGTGACCGTCGTGAGCGGAGCAAAATGTCAGCCATCTCAGCACCCTGGAACCCCCCGGGTGGCACAGGGCTGGATGGGGCTTTCGTATAGCAGGGACGGTGCTGCCTCTCGCTTCGCTCGCTGTTCGCCGCTCGCTCGCGCAGCCAAAAATGGCCAGTTTTGGCCCGTTTTTGGGCCGTTTTGGCAAGTTTTTGGCCTGTTCTTGCGTTGCGCGGTGACCGTCGTGAGCG
>NW_027020795.1:37500-40000 GCF_036884655.1 Musa acuminata AAA Group
GAGCAAAATGTCAGCCATCTCAGCACCCTGGAACCCCCCGGGTGGCACAGGGCTGGATGGGGCTTTCGTATAGCAGGGACGGTGCTGCCTCTCGCTTCGCTCGCTGTCCGCCGCTCGCCGCTCCCTCGCGCAGCCAAAAATGGCCAGTTTTGTCCCGTTTTTGGGCCGTTTTGGCCAGTTTTTGGCCTGTTCTTGCGTCGCGCGGTGACCGTCGTGAGCGGAGCAAAATGTCAGCCATCTCAGCACCCTGGAACCCCCCGGGTGGCACAGGGCTGGATGGGGCTTTCGTATAGCAGGGACGGTGCTGCCTCTCGCTTCGCTCGCTGTCCGCCGCTCGCCGCTCGCTCGCGCAGCCAAAAATGGCCAGTTTTGGCCCGTTTTTGGGCCGTTTTGGCCAGTTTTTGGCCTGTTCTTGCGTCGCGCGGTGACCGTCGTGAGCGGAGCAAAATGTCAGCCATCTCAGCACCCTGGAACCCCCCGGGTGGCACAGGGCTGGATGGGGCTTTCGTATAGCAGGGACGGTGCTGCCTCTCGCTTCGCTCGCTGTTCGCCGCTCGCCGCTCGCTCGCGCAGCCAAAAATGGCCAGTTTTGGCCCGTTTTGGCCAGTTTTTGGCCTGTTTTTGCGTTGCGCGGTGACCATCTTGAGCGGAGCAAAATGTCAGCCATCTCAGCACCCTGGAACCCCCCGGGTGGCACAGGGCTGGATGGGGCTTTCGTATAGCAGGGACGGTGATGCCTCTCGCTTCGCTCGCTGTCCGCCGCTCGCTGCTCGCTCGCGCAGCCAAAAATGGCCAGTTTTGGCCCGTTTTTGGGCCGTTTTGGCCTGTTTTTGGGCTGTTCTTGCGTCGCGCGGTGACCGTCGTGAGCGGAGCAAAATGTCAGCCATCTCAGCACCCTGGAACCCCCCGGGTGGCACAGGGCTGGATGGGGCTTTCGTATAGCAGGGACGGTGCTGCCTCTCGCTTCGCTCGCTGTCCGCCGCTCGCCGCTCGCTCGCGCAGCCAAAAATGGCCAGTTTTGTCCCGTTTTTGGGCCGTTTTGGCCTGTTTTTGGGCTGTTCTTGCGTCGCGCGGTGACCGTCGTGAGCGGAGCAAAATGTCAGCCATCTCAGCACCCTGGAACCCCCCGGGTGGCACAGGGCTGGATGGGGCTTTCGTATAGCAGGGACGGTGCTGCCTCTCGCTTCGCTCGCTGTCCGCCGCTCGCCGCTCGCTCGCGCAGCCAAAAATGGCCAGTTTTGGCCCGTTTTTGGGCCGTTTTGGCCAGTTTTTGGCCTGTTCTTGCGTCGCGCGGTGACCGTCGTGAGCGGAGCAAAATGTCAGCCATCTCAGCACCCTGGAACCCCCCGGGTGGCACAGGGCTGGATGGGGCTTTCGTATAGCAGGGACGGTGCTGCCTCTCGCTTCGCTCGCTGTTCGCCGCTCGCCGCTCGCTCGCGCAGCCAAAAATGGCCAGTTTTGGCCCGTTTTGGCCAGTTTTTGGCCTGTTTTTGCGTTGCGCGGTGACCATCTTGAGCGGAGCAAAATGTCAGCCATCTCAGCACCCTGGAACCCCCCGGGTGGCACAGGGCTGGATGGGGCTTTCGTATAGCAGGGACGGTGATGCCTCTCGCTTCGCTCGCTGTCCGCCGCTCGCTGCTCGCTCACGCAGCCAAAAATGGCCAGTTTTGGCCCGTTTTTGGGCCGTTTTGGCCTGTTTTTGGCCTGTTCTTGCGTCGCGCGGTGACCGTCGTGAGCGGAGCAAAATGTCAGCCATCTCAGCACCCTGGAACCCCCCGGGTGGCACAGGGCTGGATGGGGCTTTCGTATAGCAGGGACGGTGCTGCCTCTCGCTTAGCTCGCTGTCCGCCGCTCGCCGCTCGCTCGCGCAGCCAAAAATGGCCAGTTTTGTCCCGTTTTTGGGCCGTTTTGGCCTGTTTTTGGGCTGTTCTTGCGTCGCGCGGTGACCGTCGTGAGCGGAGCAAAATGTCAGCCATCTCAGCACCCTGGAACCCCCCGGGTGGCACAGGGCTGGATGGGGCTTTCGTATAGCAGGGATGGTGCTGCCTCTCGCTTCGCTCGTTGTCCGCCGCTCGCCGCTCGCTCGCGCAGCCAAAAATGGCCAGTTTTGGCCCGTTTTTGGGCCGTTTTGGCCAGTTTTTGGCCTGTTCTTGCGTCGCGCGGTGACCGTCGTGAGCGGAGCAAAATGTCAGCCATCTCAGCACCCTGGAACCCCCCGGGTGGCACAGGGCTGGATGGGGCTTTCGTATAGCAGGGACGGTGCTGCCTCTCGCTTCGCTCGCTGTCCGCCGCTCGCCGCTCGCTCGCGCAGCCAAAAATGGCCAGTTTTGGCCCGTTTTGGCCAGTTTTTGGCCTGTTTTTGCGTTGCGCGGTGACCATCTTGAGCGGAGCAAAATGTCAGCCATCTCAGCACCCTGGAACCCCCCGGGTGGCACAGGGCTGGATGGGGCTTTCGTATAGCAGGGACGGTGATGCCTCTCGCTTCGCTCGCTGTCCGCCG
>NW_027020796.1:0-5000 GCF_036884655.1 Musa acuminata AAA Group
AGGGCTGGATGGGCTTTCGTATAGCAGGGACGGTGCTGCCTCTCGCTTCGCTCGCTGTCCGCCGCTCGCCGCTCGCTCGTGCAGCCAAAAATGGCCAGTTTTGGCCCGTTTTTGGGCCGTTTTGGCCAGTTTTTGGCCTGTTCTTGCATTGCGCGGTGACCGTCGAGAGCGGAGCAAAACGTCAGCCATCTCAGCACCCTGGAACCCCCCGGGTGGCACAGGGCTGGATGGGGCTTTCGTATAGCAGGGACGGTGCTGCCTCTCGCTTCGCTCGCTGTCCGCCGCTCGCCGCTCGCTCGTGCAGCCAAAAATGGCCAGTTTTGGCCCGTTTTTGGGCCGTTTTGGCCAGTTTTTGGCCTGTTCTTGCATTGCGCGGTGACCGTCGAGAGCGGAGCAAAACGTCAGCCATCTCAGCACCCTGGAACCCCCCGGGTGGCACAGGGCTGGATGGGGCTTTCGTATAGCAGGGACGGTGCTGCCTCTCGCTTCGCTCGCTGTCCGCCGCTCGCCGCTCGCTCGCGCAGCCAAAAATGGCCAGTTTTGGCCCGTTTTTGGGCCGTTTTGGCCAGTTTTTGGCCTGTTCTTGCATTGCGCGGTGACCGTCGAGAGCGGAGCAAAACGTCAGCCATCTCAGCACCCTGGAACCCCCCGGGTGGCACAGGGCTGGATGGGGCTTTCGTATAGCAGGGACGGTGCTGCCTCTCGCTTCGCTCGCTGTCCGCCGCTCGCCGCTCGCTCGTGCAGCCAAAAATGGCCAGTTTTGGCCCGTTTTTGGGCCGTTTTGGCCAGTTTTTGGCCTGTTCTTGCATTGCGCGGTGACCGTCGAGAGCGGAGCAAAACGTCAGCCATCTCAGCACCCTGGAACCCCCCCGGGTGGCACAGGGCTGGATGGGGCTTTCGTATAGCAGGGACGGTGCTGCCTCTCGCTTCGCTCGCTGTCCGCCGCTCGCCGCTCGCTCGTGCAGCCAAAAATGGCCAGTTTTGGCCCGTTTTTGGGCCGTTTTGGCCAGTTTTTGGCCTGTTCTTGCATTGCGCGGTGACCGTCGAGAGCGGAGCAAAACGTCAGCCATCTCAGCACCCTGGAACCCCCCGGGTGGCACAGGGCTGGATGGGGCTTTCGTATAGCAGGGACGGTGCTGCCTCTCGCTTCGCTCGCTGTCCGCCGCTCGCCGCTCGCTCGTGCAGCCAAAAATGGCCAGTTTTGGCCCGTTTTTGGGCCGTTTTGGCCAGTTTTTGGCCTGTTCTTGCATTGCGCGGTGACCGTCGAGAGCGGAGCAAAACGTCAGCCATCTCAGCACCCTGGAACCCCCCGGGTGGCACAGGGCTGGATGGGGCTTTCGTATAGCAGGGACGGTGCTGCCTCTCGCTTCGCTCGCTGTCCGCCGCTCGCCGCTCGCTCGCGCAGCCAAAAATGGCCAGTTTTGGCCCGTTTTTGGGCCGTTTTGGCCAGTTTTTGGCCTGTTCTTGCATTGCGCGGTGACCGTCGAGAGCGGAGCAAAACGTCAGCCATCTCAGCACCCTGGAACCCCCGGGTGGCACAGGGCTGGATGGGGCTTTCGTATAGCAGGGACGGTGCTGCCTCTCGCTTCGCTCGCTGTCCGCCGCTCGCCGCTCGCTCGTGCAGCCAAAAATGGCCAGTTTTGGCCCGTTTTTGGGCCGTTTTGGCCAGTTTTTGGCCTGTTCTTGCATTGCGCGGTGACCGTCGAGAGCGGAGCAAAACGTCAGCCATCTCAGCACCCTGGAACCCCCCGGGTGGCACAGGGCTGGATGGGGCTTTCGTATAGCAGGGACGGTGCTGCCTCTCGCTTCGCTCGCTGTCCGCCGCTCGCCGCTCGCTCGTGCAGCCAAAAATGGCCAGTTTTGGCCCGTTTTTGGGCCGTTTTGGCCAGTTTTTGGCCTGTTCTTGCATTGCGCGGTGACCGTCGAGAGCGGAGCAAAACGTCAGCCATCTCAGCACCCTGGAACCCCCCGGGTGGCACAGGGCTGGATGGGCTTTCGTATAGCAGGGACGGTGCTGCCTCTCGCTTCGCTCGCTGTCCGCCGCTCGCCGCTCGCTCGTGCAGCCAAAAATGGCCAGTTTTGGCCCGTTTTTGGGCCGTTTTGGCCAGTTTTTGGCCTGTTCTTGCATTGCGCGGTGACCGTCGAGAGCGGAGCAAAACGTCAGCCATCTCAGCACCCTGGAACCCCCCGGGTGGCACAGGGCTGGATGGGGCTTTCGTATAGCAGGGACGGTGCTGCCTCTCGCTTCGCTCGCTGTCCGCCGCTCGCCGCTCGCTCGTGCAGCCAAAAATGGCCAGTTTTGGCCCGTTTTTGGGCCGTTTTGGCCAGTTTTTGGCCTGTTCTTGCATTGCGCGGTGACCGTCGAGAGCGGAGCAAAACGTCAGCCATCTCAGCACCCTGGAACCCCCCGGGTGGCACAGGGCTGGATGGGGCTTTCGTATAGCAGGGACGGTGCTGCCTCTCGCTTCGCTCGCTGTCCGCCGCTCGCCGCTCGCTCGTGCAGCCAAAAATGGCCAGTTTTGGCCCGTTTTTGGGCCGTTTTGGCCAGTTTTTGGCCTGTTCTTGCATTGCGCGGTGACCGTCGAGAGCGGAGCAAAACGTCAGCCATCTCAGCACCCTGGAACCCCCCGGGTGGCACAGGGCTGGATGGGGCTTTCGTATAGCAGGGACGGTGCTGCCTCTCGCTTCGCTCGCTGTCCGCCGCTCGCCGCTCGCTCGCGCAGCCAAAAATGGCCAGTTTTGGCCCGTTTTTGGGCCGTTTTGGCCAGTTTTTGGCCTGTTCTTGCATTGCGCGGTGACCGTCGAGAGCGGAGCAAAACGTCAGCCATCTCAGCACCCTGGAACCCCCCGGGTGGCACAGGGCTGGATGGGGCTTTCGTATAGCAGGGACGGTGCTGCCTCTCGCTTCGCTCGCTGTCCGCCGCTCGCCGCTCGCTCGTGCAGCCAAAAATGGCCAGTTTTGGCCCGTTTTTGGGCCGTTTTGGCCAGTTTTTGGCCTGTTCTTGCATTGCGCGGTGACCGTCGAGAGCGGAGCAAAACGTCAGCCATCTCAGCACCCTGGAACCCCCCCGGGTGGCACAGGGCTGGATGGGGCTTTCGTATAGCAGGGACGGTGCTGCCTCTCGCTTCGCTCGCTGTCCGCCGCTCGCCGCTCGCTCGTGCAGCCAAAAATGGCCAGTTTTGGCCCGTTTTTGGGCCGTTTTGGCCAGTTTTTGGCCTGTTCTTGCATTGCGCGGTGACCGTCGAGAGCGGAGCAAAACGTCAGCCATCTCAGCACCCTGGAACCCCCCGGGTGGCACAGGGCTGGATGGGGCTTTCGTATAGCAGGGACGGTGCTGCCTCTCGCTTCGCTCGCTGTCCGCCGCTCGCCGCTCGCTCGTGCAGCCAAAAATGGCCAGTTTTGGCCCGTTTTTGGGCCGTTTTGGCCAGTTTTTGGCCTGTTCTTGCATTGCGCGGTGACCGTCGAGAGCGGAGCAAAACGTCAGCCATCTCAGCACCCTGGAACCCCCCGGGTGGCACAGGGCTGGATGGGGCTTTCGTATAGCAGGGACGGTGCTGCCTCTCGCTTCGCTCGCTGTCCGCCGCTCGCCGCTCGCTCGCGCAGCCAAAAATGGCCAGTTTTGGCCCGTTTTTGGGCCGTTTTGGCCAGTTTTTGGCCTGTTCTTGCATTGCGCGGTGACCGTCGAGAGCGGAGCAAAACGTCAGCCATCTCAGCACCCTGGAACCCCCCGGGTGGCACAGGGCTGGATGGGGCTTTCGTATAGCAGGGACGGTGCTGCCTCTCGCTTCGCTCGCTGTCCGCCGCTCGCCGCTCGCTCGTGCAGCCAAAAATGGCCAGTTTTGGCCCGTTTTTGGGCCGTTTTGGCCAGTTTTTGGCCTGTTCTTGCATTGCGCGGTGACCGTCGAGAGCGGAGCAAAACGTCAGCCATCTCAGCACCCTGGAACCCCCCGGGTGGCACAGGGCTGGATGGGGCTTTCGTATAGCAGGGACGGTGCTGCCTCTCGCTTCGCTCGCTGTCCGCCGCTCGCCGCTCGCTCGTGCAGCCAAAAATGGCCAGTTTTGGCCCGTTTTTGGGCCGTTTTGGCCAGTTTTTGGCCTGTTCTTGCATTGCGCGGTGACCGTCGAGAGCGGAGCAAAACGTCAGCCATCTCAGCACCCTGGAACCCCCCGGGTGGCACAGGGCTGGATGGGGCTTTCGTATAGCAGGGACGGTGCTGCCTCTCGCTTCGCTCGCTGTCCGCCGCTCGCCGCTCGCTCGTGCAGCCAAAAATGGCCAGTTTTGGCCCGTTTTTGGGCCGTTTTGGCCAGTTTTTGGCCTGTTCTTGCATTGCGCGGTGACCGTCGAGAGCGGAGCAAAACGTCAGCCATCTCAGCACCCTGGAACCCCCCGGGTGGCACAGGGCTGGATGGGGCTTTCGTATAGCAGGGACGGTGCTGCCTCTCGCTTCGCTCGCTGTCCGCCGCTCGCCGCTCGCTCGCGCAGCCAAAAATGGCCAGTTTTGGCCCGTTTTTGGGCCGTTTTGGCCAGTTTTTGGCCTGTTCTTGCATTGCGCGGTGACCGTCGAGAGCGGAGCAAAACGTCAGCCATCTCAGCACCCTGGAACCCCCCGGGTGGCACAGGGCTGGATGGGGCTTTCGTATAGCAGGGACGGTGCTGCCTCTCGCTTCGCTCGCTGTCCGCCGCTCGCCGCTCGCGCAGCCAAAAATGGCCAGTTTTGGCCCGTTTTTGGGCCGTTTTGGCCAGTTTTTGGCCTGTTCTTGCATTGCGCGGTGACCGTCGAGAGCGGAGCAAAACGTCAGCCATCTCAGCACCCTGGAACCCCCCGGGTGGCACAGGGCTGGATGGGGCTTTCGTATAGCAGGGACGGTGCTGCCTCTCGCTTCGCTCGCTGTTCGCCGCTCGCCGCTCGCTCGCGCAGCCAAAAATGGCCAGTTTTGGCCCGTTTTTGGGCTGTTTTGGCCAGTTTTTGGCCTGTTCTTGCGTGGTGCGGTGACCGTC
>NW_027020796.1:15000-20000 GCF_036884655.1 Musa acuminata AAA Group
GCAAAACGTCAGCCATCTCAGCACCCTGGAACCCCCCGGGTGGCACAGGGCTGGATGGGGCTTTCGTATAGCAGGGACGGTGCTGCCTCTCGCTTCGCTCGCTGTCCGCCGCTCGCCGCTCGCTCGTGCAGCCAAAAATGGCCAGTTTTGGCCCGTTTTTGGGCCGTTTTGGCCAGTTTTTGGCCTGTTCTTGCATTGCGCGGTGACCGTCGAGAGCGGAGCAAAACGTCAGCCATCTCAGCACCCTGGAACCCCCCGGGTGGCACAGGGCTGGATGGGGCTTTCGTATAGCAGGGACGGTGCTGCCTCTCGCTTCGCTCGCTGTCCGCCGCTCGCCGCTCGCTCGTGCAGCCAAAAATGGCCAGTTTTGGCCCGTTTTTGGGCCGTTTTGGCCAGTTTTTGGCCTGTTCTTGCATTGCGCGGTGACCGTCGAGAGCGGAGCAAAACGTCAGCCATCTCAGCACCCTGGAACCCCCCGGGTGGCACAGGGCTGGATGGGGCTTTCGTATAGCAGGGACGGTGCTGCCTCTCGCTTCGCTCGCTGTCCGCCGCTCGCCGCTCGCTCGTGCAGCCAAAAATGGCCAGTTTTGGCCCGTTTTTGGGCCGTTTTGGCCAGTTTTTGGCCTGTTCTTGCATTGCGCGGTGACCGTCGAGAGCGGAGCAAAACGTCAGCCATCTCAGCACCCTGGAACCCCCCGGGTGGCACAGGGCTGGATGGGGCTTTCGTATAGCAGGGACGGTGCTGCCTCTCGCTTCGCTCGCTGTCCGCCGCTCGCCGCTCGCTCGTGCAGCCAAAAATGGCCAGTTTTGGCCCGTTTTTGGGCCGTTTTGGCCAGTTTTTGGCCTGTTCTTGCATTGCGCGGTGACCGTCGAGAGCGGAGCAAAACGTCAGCCATCTCAGCACCCTGGAACCCCCCGGGTGGCACAGGGCTGGATGGGGCTTTCGTATAGCAGGGACGGTGCTGCCTCTCGCTTCGCTCGCTGTCCGCCGCTCGCCGCTCGCTCGTGCAGCCAAAAATGGCCAGTTTTGGCCCGTTTTTGGGCCGTTTTGGCCAGTTTTTGGCCTGTTCTTGCATTGCGCGGTGACCGTCGAGAGCGGAGCAAAACGTCAGCCATCTCAGCACCCTGGAACCCCCCGGGTGGCACAGGGCTGGATGGGGCTTTCGTATAGCAGGGACGGTGCTGCCTCTCGCTTCGCTCGCTGTCCGCCGCTCGCCGCTCGCTCGTGCAGCCAAAAATGGCCAGTTTTGGCCCGTTTTTGGGCCGTTTTGGCCAGTTTTTGGCCTGTTCTTGCATTGCGCGGTGACCGTCGAGAGCGGAGCAAAACGTCAGCCATCTCAGCACCCTGGAACCCCCCGGGTGGCACAGGGCTGGATGGGGCTTTCGTATAGCAGGGACGGTGCTGCCTCTCGCTTCGCTCGCTGTCCGCCGCTCGCCGCTCGCTCGTGCAGCCAAAAATGGCCAGTTTTGGCCCGTTTTTGGGCCGTTTTGGCCAGTTTTTGGCCTGTTCTTGCATTGCGCGGTGACCGTCGAGAGCGGAGCAAAACGTCAGCCATCTCAGCACCCTGGAACCCCCCGGGTGGCACAGGGCTGGATGGGGCTTTCGTATAGCAGGGACGGTGCTGCCTCTCGCTTCGCTCGCTGTCCGCCGCTCGCCGCTCGCTCGTGCAGCCAAAAATGGCCAGTTTTGGCCCGTTTTTGGGCCGTTTTGGCCAGTTTTTGGCCTGTTCTTGCATTGCGCGGTGACCGTCGAGAGCGGAGCAAAACGTCAGCCATCTCAGCACCCTGGAACCCCCCGGGTGGCACAGGGCTGGATGGGGCTTTCGTATAGCAGGGACGGTGCTGCCTCTCGCTTCGCTCGCTGTCCGCCGCTCGCCGCTCGCTCGTGCAGCCAAAAATGGCCAGTTTTGGCCCGTTTTTGGGCCGTTTTGGCCAGTTTTTGGCCTGTTCTTGCATTGCGCGGTGACCGTCGAGAGCGGAGCAAAACGTCAGCCATCTCAGCACCCTGGAACCCCCCGGGTGGCACAGGGCTGGATGGGGCTTTCGTATAGCAGGGACGGTGCTGCCTCTCGCTTCGCTCGCTGTCCGCCGCTCGCCGCTCGCTCGCGCAGCCAAAAATGGCCAGTTTTGGCCCGTTTTTGGGCCGTTTTGGCCAGTTTTTGGCCTGTTCTTGCATTGCGCGGTGACCGTCGAGAGCGGAGCAAAACGTCAGCCATCTCAGCACCCTGGAACCCCCCGGGTGGCACAGGGCTGGATGGGGCTTTCGTATAGCAGGGACGGTGCTGCCTCTCGCTTCGCTCGCTGTCCGCCGCTCGCCGCTCGCTCGTGCAGCCAAAAATGGCCAGTTTTGGCCCGTTTTTGGGCCGTTTTGGCCAGTTTTTGGCCTGTTCTTGCATTGCGCGGTGACCGTCGAGAGCGGAGCAAAACGTCAGCCATCTCAGCACCCTGGAACCCCCCCCGGGTGGCACAGGGCTGGATGGGGCTTTCGTATAGCAGGGACGGTGCTGCCTCTCGCTTCGCTCGCTGTCCGCCGCTCGCCGCTCGCTCGTGCAGCCAAAAATGGCCAGTTTTGGCCCGTTTTTGGGCCGTTTTGGCCAGTTTTTGGCCTGTTCTTGCATTGCGCGGTGACCGTCGAGAGCGGAGCAAAACGTCAGCCATCTCAGCACCCTGGAACCCCCCGGGTGGCACAGGGCTGGATGGGGCTTTCGTATAGCAGGGACGGTGCTGCCTCTCGCTTCGCTCGCTGTCCGCCGCTCGCCGCTCGCTCGTGCAGCCAAAAATGGCCAGTTTTGGCCCGTTTTTGGGCCGTTTTGGCCAGTTTTTGGCCTGTTCTTGCATTGCGCGGTGACCGTCGAGAGCGGAGCAAAACGTCAGCCATCTCAGCACCCTGGAACCCCCCGGGTGGCACAGGGCTGGATGGGGCTTTCGTATAGCAGGGACGGTGCTGCCTCTCGCTTCGCTCGCTGTCCGCCGCTCGCCGCTCGCTCGCGCAGCCAAAAATGGCCAGTTTTGGCCCGTTTTTGGGCCGTTTTGGCCAGGTTTTTGGCCTGTTCTTGCATTGCGCGGTGACCGTCGAGAGCGGAGCAAAACGTCAGCCATCTCAGCACCCTGGAACCCCCCGGGTGGCACAGGGCTGGATGGGGCTTTCGTATAGCAGGGACGGTGCTGCCTCTCGCTTCGCTCGCTGTCCGCCGCTCGCCGCTCGCTCGTGCAGCCAAAAATGGCCAGTTTTGGCCCGTTTTTGGGCCGTTTTGGCCAGTTTTTGGCCTGTTCTTGCATTGCGCGGTGACCGTCGAGAGCGGAGCAAAACGTCAGCCATCTCAGCACCCTGGAACCCCCCGGGTGGCACAGGGCTGGATGGGGCTTTCGTATAGCAGGGACGGTGCTGCCTCTCGCTTCGCTCGCTGTCCGCCGCTCGCCGCTCGCTCGTGCAGCCAAAAATGGCCAGTTTTGGCCCGTTTTTGGGCCGTTTTGGCCAGTTTTTGGCCTGTTCTTGCATTGCGCGGTGACCGTCGAGAGCGGAGCAAAACGTCAGCCATCTCAGCACCCTGGAACCCCCCGGGTGGCACAGGGCTGGATGGGGCTTTCGTATAGCAGGGACGGTGCTGCCTCTCGCTTCGCTCGCTGTCCGCCGCTCGCCGCTCGCTCGTGCAGCCAAAAATGGCCAGTTTTGGCCCGTTTTTGGGCCGTTTTGGCCAGTTTTTGGCCTGTTCTTGCATTGCGCGGTGACCGTCGAGAGCGGAGCAAAACGTCAGCCATCTCAGCACCCTGGAACCCCCCGGGTGGCACAGGGCTGGATGGGGCTTTCGTATAGCAGGGACGGTGCTGCCTCTCGCTTCGCTCGCTGTCCGCCGCTCGCCGCTCGCTCGCGCAGCCAAAAATGGCCAGTTTTGGCCCGTTTTTGGGCCGTTTTGGCCAGTTTTTGGCCTGTTCTTGCATTGCGCGGTGACCGTCGAGAGCGGAGCAAAACGTCAGCCATCTCAGCACCCTGGAACCCCCCGGGTGGCACAGGGCTGGATGGGGCTTTCGTATAGCAGGGACGGTGCTGCCTCTCGCTTCGCTCGCTGTCCGCCGCTCGCCGCTCGCGCAGCCAAAAATGGCCAGTTTTGGCCCGTTTTTGGGCCGTTTTGGCCAGTTTTTGGCCTGTTCTTGCATTGCGCGGTGACCGTCGAGAGCGGAGCAAAACGTCAGCCATCTCAGCACCCTGGAACCCCCCGGGTGGCACAGGGCTGGATGGGGCTTTCGTATAGCAGGGACGGTGCTGCCTCTCGCTTCGCTCGCTGTTCGCCGCTCGCCGCTCGCTCGCGCAGCCAAAAATGGCCAGTTTTGGCCCGTTTTTGGGCTGTTTTGGCCAGTTTTTGGCCTGTTCTTGCGTGGTGCGGTGACCGTCGTGAGCGGAGCAAAACGTCAGCCATCTCAGCACCCTGGAACCCCCCGGGTGGCACAGGGCTGGATGGGGCTTTCGTATAGCAGGGACGGTGCTGCCTCTCGCTTCGCTCGCTGTTCGCCGCTCGCCGCTCGCTCGCGCAGCCAAAAATGGCCAGTTTTGGCCCGTTTTTGGGCTGTTTTGGCCTGTTTTTGGGCTGTTCTTGTGTGGCGCGGTGACCGTCGTGAGCGGAGCAAAATGTCAGCCATCTCAGCACCCTGGAACCCCCCGGGTGGCACAGGGCTGGATGGGGCTTTCGTATAGCAGGGACGGTGCTGCCTCGCGCTTCGCTCGCTGTTCGCCGCTCTCCGCTCGCTCGCGCAGCAAAAAATGGCCAGTTTTGGCCCGTTTTTGGGCTGTTTTGGCCAGTTTTTGGCCTGTTCTTGCGTGCCGCGGCGACCGTCGTGAGCGGAGCAAAACGTCAGCCATCTCAGCACCCTGGAACCCCCCGGGTGGCACAGGGCTGGATGGGGCTTTCGTATAGCAGGGACGGTGCTGCCTCTCGCTTCGCTCGCTGTCCGCCGCTCGCTGCTCGCTCGCGCAGCCAAAAATGGCCAGTTTTGGCCCGTTTTTG
>NW_027020796.1:30000-32500 GCF_036884655.1 Musa acuminata AAA Group
CCGTTTTGGCCAGTTTTTGGCCTGTTCTTGCATTGCGCGGTGACCGTCGAGAGCGGAGCAAAACGTCAGCCATCTCAGCACCCTGGAACCCCCCGGGTGGCACAGGGCTGGATGGGGCTTTCGTATAGCAGGGACGGTGCTGCCTCTCGCTTCGCTCGCTGTCCGCCGCTCGCCGCTCGCTCGTGCAGCCAAAAATGGCCAGTTTTGGCCCGTTTTTGGGCCGTTTTGGCCAGTTTTTGGCCTGTTCTTGCATTGCGCGGTGACCGTCGAGAGCGGAGCAAAACGTCAGCCATCTCAGCACCCTGGAACCCCCCGGGTGGCACAGGGCTGGATGGGGCTTTCGTATAGCAGGGACGGTGCTGCCTCTCGCTTCGCTCGCTGTCCGCCGCTCGCCGCTCGCTCGTGCAGCCAAAAATGGCCAGTTTTGGCCCGTTTTTGGGCCGTTTTGGCCAGTTTTTGGCCTGTTCTTGCATTGCGCGGTGACCGTCGAGAGCGGAGCAAAACGTCAGCCATCTCAGCACCCTGGAACCCCCCGGGTGGCACAGGGCTGGATGGGGCTTTCGTATAGCAGGGACGGTGCTGCCTCTCGCTTCGCTCGCTGTCCGCCGCTCGCCGCTCGCTCGTGCAGCCAAAAATGGCCAGTTTTGGCCCGTTTTTGGGCCGTTTTGGCCAGTTTTTGGCCTGTTCTTGCATTGCGCGGTGACCGTCGAGAGCGGAGCAAAACGTCAGCCATCTCAGCACCCTGGAACCCCCCGGGTGGCACAGGGCTGGATGGGGCTTTCGTATAGCAGGGACGGTGCTGCCTCTCGCTTCGCTCGCTGTCCGCCGCTCGCCGCTCGCTCGTGCAGCCAAAAATGGCCAGTTTTGGCCCGTTTTTGGGCCGTTTTGGCCAGTTTTTGGCCTGTTCTTGCATTGCGCGGTGACCGTCGAGAGCGGAGCAAAACGTCAGCCATCTCAGCACCCTGGAACCCCCCGGGTGGCACAGGGCTGGATGGGGCTTTCGTATAGCAGGGACGGTGCTGCCTCTCGCTTCGCTCGCTGTCCGCCGCTCGCCGCTCGCTCGTGCAGCCAAAAATGGCCAGTTTTGGCCCGTTTTTGGGCCGTTTTGGCCAGTTTTTGGCCTGTTCTTGCATTGCGCGGTGACCGTCGAGAGCGGAGCAAAACGTCAGCCATCTCAGCACCCTGGAACCCCCCGGGTGGCACAGGGCTGGATGGGGCTTTCGTATAGCAGGGACGGTGCTGCCTCTCGCTTCGCTCGCTGTCCGCCGCTCGCCGCTCGCTCGTGCAGCCAAAAATGGCCAGTTTTGGCCCGTTTTTGGGCCGTTTTGGCCAGTTTTTGGCCTGTTCTTGCATTGCGCGGTGACCGTCGAGAGCGGAGCAAAACGTCAGCCATCTCAGCACCCTGGAACCCCCCGGGTGGCACAGGGCTGGATGGGGCTTTCGTATAGCAGGGACGGTGCTGCCTCTCGCTTCGCTCGCTGTCCGCCGCTCGCCGCTCGCTCGCGCAGCCAAAAATGGCCAGTTTTGGCCCGTTTTTGGGCCGTTTTGGCCAGTTTTTGGCCTGTTCTTGCATTGCGCGGTGACCGTCGAGAGCGGAGCAAAACGTCAGCCATCTCAGCACCCTGGAACCCCCCGGGTGGCACAGGGCTGGATGGGGCTTTCGTATAGCAGGGACGGTGCTGCCTCTCGCTTCGCTCGCTGTCCGCCGCTCGCCGCTCGCTCGTGCAGCCAAAAATGGCCAGTTTTGGCCCGTTTTTGGGCCGTTTTGGCCAGTTTTTGGCCTGTTCTTGCATTGCGCGGTGACCGTCGAGAGCGGAGCAAAACGTCAGCCATCTCAGCACCCTGGAACCCCCCCCGGGTGGCACAGGGCTGGATGGGGCTTTCGTATAGCAGGGACGGTGCTGCCTCTCGCTTCGCTCGCTGTCCGCCGCTCGCCGCTCGCTCGTGCAGCCAAAAATGGCCAGTTTTGGCCCGTTTTTGGGCCGTTTTGGCCAGTTTTTGGCCTGTTCTTGCATTGCGCGGTGACCGTCGAGAGCGGAGCAAAACGTCAGCCATCTCAGCACCCTGGAACCCCCCGGGTGGCACAGGGCTGGATGGGGCTTTCGTATAGCAGGGACGGTGCTGCCTCTCGCTTCGCTCGCTGTCCGCCGCTCGCCGCTCGCTCGTGCAGCCAAAAATGGCCAGTTTTGGCCCGTTTTTGGGCCGTTTTGGCCAGTTTTTGGCCTGTTCTTGCATTGCGCGGTGACCGTCGAGAGCGGAGCAAAACGTCAGCCATCTCAGCACCCTGGAACCCCCCGGGTGGCACAGGGCTGGATGGGGCTTTCGTATAGCAGGGACGGTGCTGCCTCTCGCTTCGCTCGCTGTCCGCCGCTCGCCGCTCGCTCGCGCAGCCAAAAATGGCCAGTTTTGGCCCGTTTTTGGGCCGTTTTGGCCAGTTTTTGGCCTGTTCTTGCATTGCGCGGTGACCGTCGAGAGCGGAGCAAAACGTCAGCCATCTCAG
>NW_027020796.1:42500-47500 GCF_036884655.1 Musa acuminata AAA Group
TTGGGCTGTTCTTTGCTAGATTGGGCTTTCGTATAGCATGGACGGTGCTGCTTCTCGCTTCGCTCGCTGTTCGCCGCTCGCCGCTCGCTCGCGCAGCCAAAAATGGCCAGTTTTGGCCCGTTTTTGGGCTGTTTTGGCCTGTTTTTGGTCTGTTCTGGCGTGGCGCGGTGACCGTCGTGAGCGGAGCAAAACGTCAGCCATCTCAGCACCTTGGAACCCCCCGGGTGGCACAGGGCTGGATGGGGCTTTCGTATAGCAGGGACGGTGCTGCCTCACGCTTCGCTCGCTGTTCGCCGCTCGCCGCTCGCTCGCGCAACCTAAAATGGCCAGTTTTGGCCCGTTTTTGGGCTGTTTTGGCCTGTTTTTGGTCCGTTCTTGCGTGGCACGGCGACCGTCGTGAGCGGAGCAAAACGTCAGCCATCTCAGCACCCTGGAACCCCCCGGGTGGCACAGGGCTGGATGGGGCTTTCGTATAGCAGGGACGGTGCTGCCTCTCGCTTCGCTCGCTGTTCGCCGCTCACCGCTCGCTCGCTCAGCCAAAAATGGCCAGTTTTGGCCCGTTTTTGGGCTGTTTTGGCCTGTTTTTGGTCCGTTCTTGCATGGCGCGGTGACCGTCGTGAGCGGAGCAAAACGTCAGCCATCTCAGCACCCTGGAACCCCCCGGGTGGCACAGGGCTGGATGGGGCTTTCGTATAGCAGGGACGGTGCTGCCTCACGCTTCGCTCGCTGTTCGCCGCTCGCCGCTCGCTCGCGCAGCCAAAAATGACCAGTTTTGGCCCGTTTTTGGGCTGTTTTGGCCTGTTTATGGTCCGTTCTTGCGTGGTGCGGTGACCGTCGTGAGCGGAGCAAAACGTCAGCCATCTCAGCACCCTGGAACCCCCCGGGTGGCACAGGGCTGGATGGGGCTTTCGTATATAGCAGGGACGGTGCTGCCTCTCGCTTCGCTCGCTGTCCGCCGCTCGCCGCTCGCTCGCGCAGCCAAAAATGGCCAGTTTTGGCCCGTTTTTGGGCCGTTTTAGCCAGTTTTTGGCCTGTTCTTGCATTGCGCGGTGACCGTCGAGAGCGGAGCAAAACGTCAGCCATCTCAGCACCCTGGAACCCCCCGGGTGGCACAGGGCTGGATGGGGCTTTCGTATAGCAGGGACGGTGCTGCCTCTCGCTTCGCTCGCTGTCCGCCGCTCGCCGCTCGCTCGTGCAGCCAAAAATGGCCAGTTTTGGCCCGTTTTTGGGCCGTTTTGGCCAGTTTTTGGCCTGTTCTTGCATTGCGCGGTGACCGTCGAGAGCGGAGCAAAACGTCAGCCATCTCAGCACCCTGGAACCCCCCGGGTGGCACAGGGCTGGATGGGGCTTTCGTATAGCAGGGACGGTGCTGCCTCTCGCTTCGCTCGCTGTCCGCCGCTCGCCGCTCGCTCGTGCAGCCAAAAATGGCCAGTTTTGGCCCGTTTTTGGGCCGTTTTGGCCAGTTTTTGGCCTGTTCTTGCATTGCGCGGTGACCGTCGAGAGCGGAGCAAAACGTCAGCCATCTCAGCACCCTGGAACCCCCCGGGTGGCACAGGGCTGGATGGGGCTTTCGTATAGCAGGGACGGTGCTGCCTCTCGCTTCGCTCGCTGTCCGCCGCTCGCCGCTCGCTCGTGCAGCCAAAAATGGCCAGTTTTGGCCCGTTTTTGGGCCGTTTTGGCCAGTTTTTGGCCTGTTCTTGCATTGCGCGGTGACCGTCGAGAGCGGAGCAAAACGTCAGCCATCTCAGCACCCTGGAACCCCCCGGGTGGCACAGGGCTGGATGGGGCTTTCGTATAGCAGGGACGGTGCTGCCTCTCGCTTCGCTCGCTGTCCGCCGCTCGCCGCTCGCTCGTGCAGCCAAAAATGGCCAGTTTTGGCCCGTTTTTGGGCCGTTTTGGCCAGTTTTTGGCCTGTTCTTGCATTGCGCGGTGACCGTCGAGAGCGGAGCAAAACGTCAGCCATCTCAGCACCCTGGAACCCCCCGGGTGGCACAGGGCTGGATGGGGCTTTCGTATAGCAGGGACGGTGCTGCCTCTCGCTTCGCTCGCTGTCCGCCGCTCGCCGCTCGCTCGTGCAGCCAAAAATGGCCAGTTTTGGCCCGTTTTTGGGCCGTTTTGGCCAGTTTTTGGCCTGTTCTTGCATTGCGCGGTGACCGTCGAGAGCGGAGCAAAACGTCAGCCATCTCAGCACCCTGGAACCCCCCGGGTGGCACAGGGCTGGATGGGGCTTTCGTATAGCAGGGACGGTGCTGCCTCTCGCTTCGCTCGCTGTCCGCCGCTCGCCGCTCGCTCGTGCAGCCAAAAATGGCCAGTTTTGGCCCGTTTTTGGGCCGTTTTGGCCAGTTTTTGGCCTGTTCTTGCATTGCGCGGTGACCGTCGAGAGCGGAGCAAAACGTCAGCCATCTCAGCACCCTGGAACCCCCCGGGTGGCACAGGGCTGGATGGGGCTTTCGTATAGCAGGGACGGTGCTGCCTCTCGCTTCGCTCGCTGTCCGCCGCTCGCCGCTCGCTCGTGCAGCCAAAAATGGCCAGTTTTGGCCCGTTTTTGGGCCGTTTTGGCCAGTTTTTGGCCTGTTCTTGCATTGCGCGGTGACCGTCGAGAGCGGAGCAAAACGTCAGCCATCTCAGCACCCTGGAACCCCCCGGGTGGCACAGGGCTGGATGGGGCTTTCGTATAGCAGGGACGGTGCTGCCTCTCGCTTCGCTCGCTGTCCGCCGCTCGCCGCTCGCTCGTGCAGCCAAAAATGGCCAGTTTTGGCCCGTTTTTGGGCCGTTTTGGCCAGTTTTTGGCCTGTTCTTGCATTGCGCGGTGACCGTCGAGAGCGGAGCAAAACGTCAGCCATCTCAGCACCCTGGAACCCCCCGGGTGGCACAGGGCTGGATGGGGCTTTCGTATAGCAGGGACGGTGCTGCCTCTCGCTTCGCTCGCTGTCCGCCGCTCGCCGCTCGCTCGTGCAGCCAAAAATGGCCAGTTTTGGCCCGTTTTTGGGCCGTTTTGGCCAGTTTTTGGCCTGTTCTTGCATTGCGCGGTGACCGTCGAGAGCGGAGCAAAACGTCAGCCATCTCAGCACCCTGGAACCCCCCGGGTGGCACAGGGCTGGATGGGGCTTTCGTATAGCAGGGACGGTGCTGCCTCTCGCTTCGCTCGCTGTCCGCCGCTCGCCGCTCGCTCGTGCAGCCAAAAATGGCCAGTTTTGGCCCGTTTTTGGGCCGTTTTGGCCAGTTTTTGGCCTGTTCTTGCATTGCGCGGTGACCGTCGAGAGCGGAGCAAAACGTCAGCCATCTCAGCACCCTGGAACCCCCCGGGTGGCACAGGGCTGGATGGGGCTTTCGTATAGCAGGGACGGTGCTGCCTCTCGCTTCGCTCGCTGTCCGCCGCTCGCCGCTCGCTCGCGCAGCCAAAAATGGCCAGTTTTGGCCCGTTTTTGGGCCGTTTTGGCCAGTTTTTGGCCTGTTCTTGCATTGCGCGGTGACCGTCGAGAGCGGAGCAAAACGTCAGCCATCTCAGCACCCTGGAACCCCCCGGGTGGCACAGGGCTGGATGGGGCTTTCGTATAGCAGGGACGGTGCTGCCTCTCGCTTCGCTCGCTGTCCGCCGCTCGCCGCTCGCTCGTGCAGCCAAAAATGGCCAGTTTTGGCCCGTTTTTGGGCCGTTTTGGCCAGTTTTTGGCCTGTTCTTGCATTGCGCGGTGACCGTCGAGAGCGGAGCAAAACGTCAGCCATCTCAGCACCCTGGAACCCCCCCCGGGTGGCACAGGGCTGGATGGGGCTTTCGTATAGCAGGGACGGTGCTGCCTCTCGCTTCGCTCGCTGTCCGCCGCTCGCCGCTCGCTCGTGCAGCCAAAAATGGCCAGTTTTGGCCCGTTTTTGGGCCGTTTTGGCCAGTTTTTGGCCTGTTCTTGCATTGCGCGGTGACCGTCGAGAGCGGAGCAAAACGTCAGCCATCTCAGCACCCTGGAACCCCCCGGGTGGCACAGGGCTGGATGGGGCTTTCGTATAGCAGGGACGGTGCTGCCTCTCGCTTCGCTCGCTGTCCGCCGCTCGCCGCTCGCTCGTGCAGCCAAAAATGGCCAGTTTTGGCCCGTTTTTGGGCCGTTTTGGCCAGTTTTTGGCCTGTTCTTGCATTGCGCGGTGACCGTCGAGAGCGGAGCAAAACGTCAGCCATCTCAGCACCCTGGAACCCCCCGGGTGGCACAGGGCTGGATGGGGCTTTCGTATAGCAGGGACGGTGCTGCCTCTCGCTTCGCTCGCTGTCCGCCGCTCGCCGCTCGCTCGCGCAGCCAAAAATGGCCAGTTTTGGCCCGTTTTTGGGCCGTTTTGGCCAGTTTTTGGCCTGTTCTTGCATTGCGCGGTGACCGTCGAGAGCGGAGCAAAACGTCAGCCATCTCAGCACCCTGGAACCCCCCGGGTGGCACAGGGCTGGATGGGGCTTTCGTATAGCAGGGACGGTGCTGCCTCTCGCTTCGCTCGCTGTCCGCCGCTCGCCGCTCGCTCGTGCAGCCAAAAATGGCCAGTTTTGGCCCGTTTTTGGGCCGTTTTGGCCAGTTTTTGGCCTGTTCTTGCATTGCGCGGTGACCGTCGAGAGCGGAGCAAAACGTCAGCCATCTCAGCACCCTGGAACCCCCCGGGTGGCACAGGGCTGGATGGGGCTTTCGTATAGCAGGGACGGTGCTGCCTCTCGCTTCGCTCGCTGTCCGCCGCTCGCCGCTCGCTCGTGCAGCCAAAAATGGCCAGTTTTGGCCCGTTTTTGGCGTTTTTGGGCCGTTTTGGCCAGTTTTTGGCCTGTTCTTGCATTGCGCGGTGACCGTCGAGAGCGGAGCAAAACGTCAGCCATCTCAGCACCCTGGAACCCCCCGGGTGGCACAGGGCTGGATGGGGCTTTCGTATAGCAGGGACGGTGCTGCCTCTCGCTTCGCTCGCTGTCCGCCGCTCGCCGCTCGCTCGTGCAGCCAAAAATGGCCAGTTTTGGCCCGTTTTTGGGCCGTTTTGGCCAGTTTTTG
>NW_027020796.1:57500-60000 GCF_036884655.1 Musa acuminata AAA Group
GCGCGGTGACCGTCGTGAGCGGAGCAAAACGTCAGCCATCTCAGCACCCTGGAACCCCCCGGGTGGCACAGGGCTGGATGGGGCTTTCGTATAGCAGGGACGGTGCTGCCTCACGCTTCGCTCGCTGTTCGCCGCTCGCCGCTCGCTCGCGCAGCCAAAAATGACCAGTTTTGGCCCGTTTTTGGGCTGTTTTGGCCTGTTTATGGTCCGTTCTTGCGTGGTGCGGTGACCGTCGTGAGCGGAGCAAAACGTCAGCCATCTCAGCACCCTGGAACCCCCCGGGTGGCACAGGGCTGGATGGGGCTTTCGTATATAGCAGGGACGGTGCTGCCTCTCGCTTCGCTCGCTGTCCGCCGCTCGCCGCTCGCTCGCGCAGCCAAAAATGGCCAGTTTTGGCCCGTTTTTGGGCCGTTTTGGCCAGTTTTTGGCCTGTTCTTGCATTGCGCGGTGACCGTCGAGAGCGGAGCAAAACGTCAGCCATCTCAGCACCCTGGAACCCCCCGGGTGGCACAGGGCTGGATGGGGCTTTCGTATAGCAGGGACGGTGCTGCCTCTCGCTTCGCTCGCTGTCCGCCGCTCGCCGCTCGCTCGTGCAGCCAAAAATGGCCAGTTTTGGCCCGTTTTTGGGCCGTTTTGGCCAGTTTTTGGCCTGTTCTTGCATTGCGCGGTGACCGTCGAGAGCGGAGCAAAACGTCAGCCATCTCAGCACCCTGGAACCCCCCGGGTGGCACAGGGCTGGATGGGGCTTTCGTATAGCAGGGACGGTGCTGCCTCTCGCTTCGCTCGCTGTCCGCCGCTCGCCGCTCGCTCGTGCAGCCAAAAATGGCCAGTTTTGGCCCGTTTTTGGGCCGTTTTGGCCAGTTTTTGGCCTGTTCTTGCATTGCGCGGTGACCGTCGAGAGCGGAGCAAAACGTCAGCCATCTCAGCACCCTGGAACCCCCCGGGTGGCACAGGGCTGGATGGGGCTTTCGTATAGCAGGGACGGTGTGCTGCCTCTCGCTTCGCTCGCTGTCCGCCGCTCGCCGCTCGCTCGTGCAGCCAAAAATGGCCAGTTTTGGCCCGTTTTTGGGCCGTTTTGGCCAGTTTTTGGCCTGTTCTTGCATTGCGCGGTGACCGTCGAGAGCGGAGCAAAACGTCAGCCATCTCAGCACCCTGGAACCCCCCGGGTGGCACAGGGCTGGATGGGGCTTTCGTATAGCAGGGACGGTGCTGCCTCTCGCTTCGCTCGCTGTCCGCCGCTCGCCGCTCGCTCGTGCAGCCAAAAATGGCCAGTTTTGGCCCGTTTTTGGGCCGTTTTGGCCAGTTTTTGGCCTGTTCTTGCATTGCGCGGTGACCGTCGAGAGCGGAGCAAAACGTCAGCCATCTCAGCACCCTGGAACCCCCCGGGTGGCACAGGGCTGGATGGGGCTTTCGTATAGCAGGGACGGTGCTGCCTCTCGCTTCGCTCGCTGTCCGCCGCTCGCCGCTCGCTCGCGCAGCCAAAAATGGCCAGTTTTGGCCCGTTTTTGGGCCGTTTTGGCCAGTTTTTGGCCTGTTCTTGCATTGCGCGGTGACCGTCGAGAGCGGAGCAAAACGTCAGCCATCTCAGCACCCTGGAACCCCCCGGGTGGCACAGGGCTGGATGGGGCTTTCGTATAGCAGGGACGGTGCTGCCTCTCGCTTCGCTCGCTGTCCGCCGCTCGCCGCTCGCGCAGCCAAAAATGGCCAGTTTTGGCCCGTTTTTGGGCCGTTTTGGCCAGTTTTTGGCCTGTTCTTGCATTGCGCGGTGACCGTCGAGAGCGGAGCAAAACGTCAGCCATCTCAGCACCCTGGAACCCCCCGGGTGGCACAGGGCTGGATGGGGCTTTCGTATAGCAGGGACGGTGCTGCCTCTCGCTTCGCTCGCTGTTCGCCGCTCGCCGCTCGCTCGCGCAGCCAAAAATGGCCAGTTTTGGCCCGTTTTTGGGCTGTTTTGGCCAGTTTTTGGCCTGTTCTTGCGTGGTGCGGTGACCGTCGTGAGCGGAGCAAAACGTCAGCCATCTCAGCACCCTGGAACCCCCCGGGTGGCACAGGGCTGGATGGGGCTTTCGTATAGCAGGGACGGTGCTGCCTCTCGCTTCGCTCGCTGTTCGCCGCTCGCCGCTCGCTCGCGCAGCCAAAAATGGCCAGTTTTGGCCCGTTTTTGGGCTGTTTTGGCCTGTTTTTGGGCTGTTCTTGTGTGGCGCGGTGACCGTCGTGAGCGGAGCAAAATGTCAGCCATCTCAGCACCCTGGAACCCCCCGGGTGGCACAGGGCTGGATGGGGCTTTCGTATAGCAGGGACGGTGCTGCCTCGCGCTTCGCTCGCTGTTCGCCGCTCTCCGCTCGCTCGCGCAGCAAAAAATGGCCAGTTTTGGCCCGTTTTTGGGCTGTTTTGGCCAGTTTTTGGCCTGTTCTTGCGTGCCGCGGCGACCGTCGTGAGCGGAGCAAAACGTCAGCCATCTCAGCACCCTGGAACCCCCCGGGTGGCACAGGGCTGGATG
>NW_027020797.1:5000-7500 GCF_036884655.1 Musa acuminata AAA Group
CAAAAACTGGCCAAAACGGCCCAAAAACGGGCCAAAACTGGCCATTTTTGGCTGCGCGAGCGAGCGGCGAGCGGCGGACAGCGAGCGAAGCGAGAGGCAGCACCGTCCCTGCTATACGAAAGCCCCATCCAGCCCTGTGCCACCCGGGGGGTTCCAGGGTGCTGAGATGGCTGACATTTTGCTCCGCTCACGACGGTCGCCGCGGCACACAAGAACAGCCCAAAAACAGGCCAAAACAGCCCAAAAACGGGCCAAAACTGGCCATTTTTGGCTGCGCGAGCGAGCAGCGAGCGGCGGACAGCGAGCGAAGCGAGAGGCAGCACCGTCCCTGCTATACGAAAGCCCCATCCAGCCCTGTGCCACCCGGGGGGTTCCAGGGTGCTGAGATGGCTGACGTTTTGCTCCGCTCACGACGGTCGCCGCGGCACGCAAGAACAGGCCAAAAACTGGCCAAAACAGCCCAAAAACGGGCCAAAACTGGCCATTTTTTGCTGCGCGAGCGAGCGGAGAGCGGCGAACAGCGAGCGAAGCGCGAGGCAGCACCGTCCCTGCTATACGAAAGCCCCATCCAGCCCTGTGCCACCCGGGGGGTTCCAGGGTGCTGAGATGGCTGACATTTTGCTCCGCTCACGACGGTCACCGCGCCACACAAGAACAGCCCAAAAACAGGCCAAAACAGCCCAAAAACGGGCCAAAACTGGCCATTTTTGGCTGCGCGAGCGAGCGGCGAGCGGCGAACAGCGAGCGAAGCGAGAGGCAGCACCGTCCCTGCTATACGAAAGCCCCATCCAGCCCTGTGCCACCCGGGGGGTTCCAGGGTGCTGAGATGGCTGACGTTTTGCTCCGCTCACGACGGTCACCGCACCACGCAAGAACAGGCCAAAAACTGGCCAAAACAGCCCAAAAACGGGCCAAAACTGGCCATTTTTGGCTGCGCGAGCGAGCGGCGAGCGGCGAACAGCGAGCGAAGCGAGAGGCAGCACCGTCCCTGCTATACGAAAGCCCCATCCAGCCCTGTGCCACCCGGGGGGTTCCAGGGTGCTGAGATGGCTGACGTTTTGCTCCGCTCTCGACGGTCACCGCGCAATGCAAGAACAGGCCAAAAACTGGCCAAAACGGCCCAAAAACGGGCCAAAACTGGCCATTTTTGGCTGCGCGAGCGGCGAGCGGCGGACAGCGAGCGAAGCGAGAGGCAGCACCGTCCCTGCTATACGAAAGCCCCATCCAGCCCTGTGCCACCCGGGGGGTTCCAGGGTGCTGAGATGGCTGACGTTTTGCTCCGCTCTCGACGGTCACCGCGCAATGCAAGAACAGGCCAAAAACTGGCCAAAACGGCCCAAAAACGGGCCAAAACTGGCCATTTTTGGCTGCGCGAGAGCGAGCGGCGAGCGGCGGACAGCGAGCGAAGCGAGAGGCAGCACCGTCCCTGCTATACGAAAGCCCCATCCAGCCCTGTGCCACCCGGGGGGTTCCAGGGTGCTGAGATGGCTGACGTTTTGCTCCGCTCTCGACGGTCACCGCGCAATGCAAGAACAGGCCAAAAACTGGCCAAAACGGCCCAAAAACGGGCCAAAACTGGCCATTTTTGGCTGCACGAGCGAGCGGCGAGCGGCGGACAGCGAGCGAAGCGAGAGGCAGCACCGTCCCTGCTATACGAAAGCCCCATCCAGCCCTGTGCCACCCGGGGGGTTCCAGGGTGCTGAGATGGCTGACGTTTTGCTCCGCTCTCGACGGTCACCGCGCAATGCAAGAACAGGCCAAAAACTGGCCAAAACGGCCCAAAAACGGGCCAAAACTGGCCATTTTTGGCTGCACGAGCGAGCGGCGAGCGGCGGACAGCGAGCGAAGCGAGAGGCAGCACCGTCCCTGCTATACGAAAGCCCCATCCAGCCCTGTGCCACCCGGGGGGTTCCAGGGTGCTGAGATGGCTGACGTTTTGCTCCGCTCTCGACGGTCACCGCGCAATGCAAGAACAGGCCAAAAACTGGCCAAAACGGCCCAAAAACGGGCCAAAACTGGCCATTTTTGGCTGCACGAGCGAGCGGCGAGCGGCGGACAGCGAGCGAAGCGAGAGGCAGCACCGTCCCTGCTATACGAAAGCCCCATCCAGCCCTGTGCCACCCGGGGGGTTCCAGGGTGCTGAGATGGCTGACGTTTTGCTCCGCTCTCGACGGTCACCGCGCAATGCAAGAACAGGCCAAAAACTGGCCAAAACGGCCCAAAAACGGGCCAAAACTGGCCATTTTTGGCTGCACGAGCGAGCGGCGAGCGGCGGACAGCGAGCGAAGCGAGAGGCAGCACCGTCCCTGCTATACGAAAGCCCCATCCAGCCCTGTGCCACCCGGGGGGTTCCAGGGTGCTGAGATGGCTGACGTTTTGCTCCGCTCTCGACGGTCACCGCGCAATGCAAGAACAGGCCAAAAACTGGCCAAAACGGCCCAAAAACGGGCCAAAACTGGCCATTTTTGGCTGCGCGAGCGAGCGGCGAGCGGCGGACAGC
>NW_027020797.1:17500-20000 GCF_036884655.1 Musa acuminata AAA Group
AGGCAGCACCGTCCCTGCTATACGAAAGCCCCATCCAGCCCTGTGCCACCCGGGGGGTTCCAGGGTGCTGAGATGGCTGACGTTTTGCTCCGCTCTCGACGGTCACCGCGCAATGCAAGAACAGGCCAAAAACTGGCCAAAACGGCCCAAAAACGGGCCAAAACTGGCCATTTTTGGCTGCGCGAGCGAGCGGCGAGCGGCGGACAGCGAGCGAAGCGAGAGGCAGCACCGTCCCTGCTATACGAAAGCCCCATCCAGCCCTGTGCCACCCGGGGGGTTCCAGGGTGCTGAGATGGCTGACGTTTTGCTCCGCTCTCGACGGTCACCGCGCAATGCAAGAACAGGCCAAAAACTGGCCAAAACGGCCCAAAAACGGGCCAAAACTGGCCATTTTTGGCTGCACGAGCGAGCGGCGAGCGGCGGACAGCGAGCGAAGCGAGAGGCAGCACCGTCCCTGCTATACGAAAGCCCCATCCAGCCCTGTGCCACCCGGGGGGTTCCAGGGTGCTGAGATGGCTGACGTTTTGCTCCGCTCTCGACGGTCACCGCGCAATGCAAGAACAGGCCAAAAACTGGCCAAAACGGCCCAAAAACGGGCCAAAACTGGCCATTTTTGGCTGCACGAGCGAGCGGCGAGCGGCGGACAGCGAGCGAAGCGAGAGGCAGCACCGTCCCTGCTATACGAAAGCCCCATCCAGCCCTGTGCCACCCGGGGGGTTCCAGGGTGCTGAGATGGCTGACGTTTTGCTCCGCTCTCGACGGTCACCGCGCAATGCAAGAACAGGCCAAAAACTGGCCAAAACGGCCCAAAAACGGGCCAAAACTGGCCATTTTTGGCTGCACGAGCGAGCGGCGAGCGGCGGACAGCGAGCGAAGCGAGAGGCAGCACCGTCCCTGCTATACGAAAGCCCCATCCAGCCCTGTGCCACCCGGGGGGTTCCAGGGTGCTGAGATGGCTGACGTTTTGCTCCGCTCTCGACGGTCACCGCGCAATGCAAGAACAGGCCAAAAACTGGCCAAAACGGCCCAAAAACGGGCCAAAACTGGCCATTTTTGGCTGCACGAGCGAGCGGCGAGCGGCGGACAGCGAGCGAAGCGAGAGGCAGCACCGTCCCTGCTATACGAAAGCCCCATCCAGCCCTGTGCCACCCGGGGGGTTCCAGGGTGCTGAGATGGCTGACGTTTTGCTCCGCTCTCGACGGTCACCGCGCAATGCAAGAACAGGCCAAAAACTGGCCAAAACGGCCCAAAAACGGGCCAAAACTGGCCATTTTTGGCTGCGCGAGCGAGCGGCGAGCGGCGGACAGCGAGCGAAGCGAGAGGCAGCACCGTCCCTGCTATATACGAAAGCCCCATCCAGCCCTGTGCCACCCGGGGGGTTCCAGGGTGCTGAGATGGCTGACGTTTTGCTCCGCTCACGACGGTCACCGCACCACGCAAGAACGGACCATAAACAGGCCAAAACAGCCCAAAAACGGGCCAAAACTGGTCATTTTTGGCTGCGCGAGCGAGCGGCGAGCGGCGAACAGCGAGCGAAGCGTGAGGCAGCACCGTCCCTGCTATACGAAAGCCCCATCCAGCCCTGTGCCACCCGGGGGGTTCCAGGGTGCTGAGATGGCTGACGTTTTGCTCCGCTCACGACGGTCACCGCGCCATGCAAGAACGGACCAAAAACAGGCCAAAACAGCCCAAAAACGGGCCAAAACTGGCCATTTTTGGCTGAGCGAGCGAGCGGTGAGCGGCGAACAGCGAGCGAAGCGAGAGGCAGCACCGTCCCTGCTATACGAAAGCCCCATCCAGCCCTGTGCCACCCGGGGGGTTCCAGGGTGCTGAGATGGCTGACGTTTTGCTCCGCTCACGACGGTCGCCGTGCCACGCAAGAACGGACCAAAAACAGGCCAAAACAGCCCAAAAACGGGCCAAAACTGGCCATTTTAGGTTGCGCGAGCGAGCGGCGAGCGGCGAACAGCGAGCGAAGCGTGAGGCAGCACCGTCCCTGCTATACGAAAGCCCCATCCAGCCCTGTGCCACCCGGGGGGTTCCAAGGTGCTGAGATGGCTGACGTTTTGCTCCGCTCACGACGGTCACCGCGCCACGCCAGAACAGACCAAAAACAGGCCAAAACAGCCCAAAAACGGGCCAAAACTGGCCATTTTTGGCTGCGCGAGCGAGCGGCGAGCGGCGAACAGCGAGCGAAGCGAGAAGCAGCACCGTCCATGCTATACGAAAGCCCAATCTAGCAAAGAACAGCCCAAAAGGAGGCAAAAACGGGGCAAAAGGGGCAAAAACGGGGCAAAACTTGGCCATCTTTGGTCGAGCGGCGGAGAGCCAGCGAGCGAAGTGTGGGGGCAGGGCAGCACCTGCCCTGTGTTGTTATCTGAATGCCCCATCTCGCCCTGTGTTGTTATCTGAAGGCCCCATCAAGCACGCGAAAAGGGCGAAACAGGCCAAAACACGACGGTCTGTCGTCGAACGAAGTATGCAGACGGGTCAAGAGCAG
>NW_027020798.1:5000-7500 GCF_036884655.1 Musa acuminata AAA Group
AGATGGCCAAGTTTTGCCCCGTTTTTGCCCCTTTTGCCCCGTTTTTGCCTCCTTTTGGGCTGTTCTTTGCTAGATTGGGCTTTCGTATAGCATGGACGGTGCTGCTTCTCGCTTCGCTCGCTGTTCGCCGCTCGCCGCTCGCTCGCGCAGCCAAAAATGGCCAGTTTTGGCCCGTTTTTGGGCTGTTTTGGCCTGTTTTTGGTCTGTTCTGGCGTGGCGCGGTGACCGTCGTGAGCGGAGCAAAACGTCAGCCATCTCAGCACCTTGGAACCCCCCGGGTGGCACAGGGCTGGATGGGGCTTTCGTATAGCAGGGACGGTGCTGCCTCACGCTTCGCTCGCTGTTCGCCGCTCGCCGCTCGCTCGCGCAACCTAAAATGGCCAGTTTTGGCCCGTTTTTGGGCTGTTTTGGCCTGTTTTTGGTCCGTTCTTGCGTGGCACGGCGACCGTCGTGAGCGGAGCAAAACGTCAGCCATCTCAGCACCCTGGAACCCCCCGGGTGGCACAGGGCTGGATGGGGCTTTCGTATAGCAGGGACGGTGCTGCCTCTCGCTTCGCTCGCTGTTCGCCGCTCACCGCTCGCTCGCTCAGCCAAAAATGGCCAGTTTTGGCCCGTTTTTGGGCTGTTTTGGCCTGTTTTTGGTCCGTTCTTGCATGGCGCGGTGACCGTCGTGAGCGGAGCAAAACGTCAGCCATCTCAGCACCCTGGAACCCCCCGGGTGGCACAGGGCTGGATGGGGCTTTCGTATAGCAGGGACGGTGCTGCCTCACGCTTCGCTCGCTGTTCGCCGCTCGCCGCTCGCTCGCGCAGCCAAAAATGACCAGTTTTGGCCCGTTTTTGGGCTGTTTTGGCCTGTTTATGGTCCGTTCTTGCGTGGTGCGGTGACCGTCGTGAGCGGAGCAAAACGTCAGCCATCTCAGCACCCTGGAACCCCCCGGGTGGCACAGGGCTGGATGGGGCTTTCGTATATAGCAGGGACGGTGCTGCCTCTCGCTTCGCTCGCTGTCCGCCGCTCGCCGCTCGCTCGCGCAGCCAAAAATGGCCAGTTTTGGCCCGTTTTTGGGCCGTTTTGGCCAGTTTTTGGCCTGTTCTTGCATTGCGCGGTGACCGTCGAGAGCGGAGCAAAACGTCAGCCATCTCAGCACCCTGGAACCCCCCGGGTGGCACAGGGCTGGATGGGGCTTTCGTATAGCAGGGACGGTGCTGCCTCTCGCTTCGCTCGCTGTCCGCCGCTCGCCGCTCGCTCGTGCAGCCAAAAATGGCCAGTTTTGGCCCGTTTTTGGGCCGTTTTGGCCAGTTTTTGGCCTGTTCTTGCATTGCGCGGTGACCGTCGAGAGCGGAGCAAAACGTCAGCCATCTCAGCACCCTGGAACCCCCCGGGTGGCACAGGGCTGGATGGGGCTTTCGTATAGCAGGGACGGTGCTGCCTCTCGCTTCGCTCGCTGTCCGCCGCTCGCCGCTCGCTCGTGCAGCCAAAAATGGCCAGTTTTGGCCCGTTTTTGGGCCGTTTTGGCCAGTTTTTGGCCTGTTCTTGCATTGCGCGGTGACCGTCGAGAGCGGAGCAAAACGTCAGCCATCTCAGCACCCTGGAACCCCCCGGGTGGCACAGGGCTGGATGGGGCTTTCGTATAGCAGGGACGGTGCTGCCTCTCGCTTCGCTCGCTGTCCGCCGCTCGCCGCTCGCTCGTGCAGCCAAAAATGGCCAGTTTTGGCCCGTTTTTGGGCCGTTTTGGCCAGTTTTTGGCCTGTTCTTGCATTGCGCGGTGACCGTCGAGAGCGGAGCAAAACGTCAGCCATCTCAGCACCCTGGAACCCCCCGGGTGGCACAGGGCTGGATGGGGCTTTCGTATAGCAGGGACGGTGCTGCCTCTCGCTTCGCTCGCTGTCCGCCGCTCGCCGCTCGCTCGTGCAGCCAAAAATGGCCAGTTTTGGCCCGTTTTTGGGCCGTTTTGGCCAGTTTTTGGCCTGTTCTTGCATTGCGCGGTGACCGTCGAGAGCGGAGCAAAACGTCAGCCATCTCAGCACCCTGGAACCCCCCGGGTGGCACAGGGCTGGATGGGGCTTTCGTATAGCAGGGACGGTGCTGCCTCTCGCTTCGCTCGCTGTCCGCCGCTCGCCGCTCGCTCGCGCAGCCAAAAATGGCCAGTTTTGGCCCGTTTTTGGGCCGTTTTGGCCAGTTTTTGGCCTGTTCTTGCATTGCGCGGTGACCGTCGAGAGCGGAGCAAAACGTCAGCCATCTCAGCACCCTGGAACCCCCCGGGTGGCACAGGGCTGGATGGGGCTTTCGTATAGCAGGGACGGTGCTGCCTCTCGCTTCGCTCGCTGTCCGCCGCTCGCCGCTCGCGCAGCCAAAAATGGCCAGTTTTGGCCCGTTTTTGGGCCGTTTTGGCCAGTTTTTGGCCTGTTCTTGCATTGCGCGGTGACCGTCGAGAGCGGAGCAAAACGTCAGCCATCTCAGCACCCTGGAACCCCCCGGGTGGCACAGGGCTGGATGGGGCTT
>NW_027020798.1:40000-42500 GCF_036884655.1 Musa acuminata AAA Group
TTTTGGCCTGTTCTTGCATTGCGCGGTGACCGTCGAGAGCGGAGCAAAACGTCAGCCATCTCAGCACCCTGGAACCCCCCGGGTGGCACAGGGCTGGATGGGGCTTTCGTATAGCAGGGACGGTGCTGCCTCTCGCTTCGCTCGCTGTCCGCCGCTCGCCGCTCGCTCGTGCAGCCAAAAATGGCCAGTTTTGGCCCGTTTTTGGGCCGTTTTGGCCAGTTTTTGGCCTGTTCTTGCATTGCGCGGTGACCGTCGAGAGCGGAGCAAAACGTCAGCCATCTCAGCACCCTGGAACCCCCCGGGTGGCACAGGGCTGGATGGGGCTTTCGTATAGCAGGGACGGTGCTGCCTCTCGCTTCGCTCGCTGTCCGCCGCTCGCCGCTCGCTCGTGCAGCCAAAAATGGCCAGTTTTGGCCCGTTTTTGGGCCGTTTTGGCCAGTTTTTGGCCTGTTCTTGCATTGCGCGGTGACCGTCGAGAGCGGAGCAAAACGTCAGCCATCTCAGCACCCTGGAACCCCCCGGGTGGCACAGGGCTGGATGGGGCTTTCGTATAGCAGGGACGGTGCTGCCTCTCGCTTCGCTCGCTGTCCGCCGCTCGCCGCTCGCTCGTGCAGCCAAAAATGGCCAGTTTTGGCCCGTTTTTGGGCCGTTTTGGCCAGTTTTTGGCCTGTTCTTGCATTGCGCGGTGACCGTCGAGAGCGGAGCAAAACGTCAGCCATCTCAGCACCCTGGAACCCCCCGGGTGGCACAGGGCTGGATGGGGCTTTCGTATAGCAGGGACGGTGCTGCCTCTCGCTTCGCTCGCTGTCCGCCGCTCGCCGCTCGCTCGTGCAGCCAAAAATGGCCAGTTTTGGCCCGTTTTTGGGCCGTTTTGGCCAGTTTTTGGCCTGTTCTTGCATTGCGCGGTGACCGTCGAGAGCGGAGCAAAACGTCAGCCATCTCAGCACCCTGGAACCCCCCGGGTGGCACAGGGCTGGATGGGGCTTTCGTATAGCAGGGACGGTGCTGCCTCTCGCTTCGCTCGCTGTCCGCCGCTCGCCGCTCGCTCGCGCAGCCAAAAATGGCCAGTTTTGGCCCGTTTTTGGGCCGTTTTGGCCAGTTTTTGGCCTGTTCTTGCATTGCGCGGTGACCGTCGAGAGCGGAGCAAAACGTCAGCCATCTCAGCACCCTGGAACCCCCCGGGTGGCACAGGGCTGGATGGGGCTTTCGTATAGCAGGGACGGTGCTGCCTCTCGCTTCGCTCGCTGTCCGCCGCTCGCCGCTCGCGCAGCCAAAAATGGCCAGTTTTGGCCCGTTTTTGGGCCGTTTTGGCCAGTTTTTGGCCTGTTCTTGCATTGCGCGGTGACCGTCGAGAGCGGAGCAAAACGTCAGCCATCTCAGCACCCTGGAACCCCCCGGGTGGCACAGGGCTGGATGGGGCTTTCGTATAGCAGGGACGGTGCTGCCTCTCGCTTCGCTCGCTGTTCGCCGCTCGCCGCTCGCTCGCGCAGCCAAAAATGGCCAGTTTTGGCCCGTTTTTGGGCTGTTTTGGCCAGTTTTTGGCCTGTTCTTGCGTGGTGCGGTGACCGTCGTGAGCGGAGCAAAACGTCAGCCATCTCAGCACCCTGGAACCCCCCGGGTGGCACAGGGCTGGATGGGGCTTTCGTATAGCAGGGACGGTGCTGCCTCTCGCTTCGCTCGCTGTTCGCCGCTCGCCGCTCGCTCGCGCAGCCAAAAATGGCCAGTTTTGGCCCGTTTTTGGGCTGTTTTGGCCTGTTTTTGGGCTGTTCTTGTGTGGCGCGGTGACCGTCGTGAGCGGAGCAAAATGTCAGCCATCTCAGCACCCTGGAACCCCCCGGGTGGCACAGGGCTGGATGGGGCTTTCGTATAGCAGGGACGGTGCTGCCTCGCGCTTCGCTCGCTGTTCGCCGCTCTCCGCTCGCTCGCGCAGCAAAAAATGGCCAGTTTTGGCCCGTTTTTGGGCTGTTTTGGCCAGTTTTTGGCCTGTTCTTGCGTGCCGCGGCGACCGTCGTGAGCGGAGCAAAACGTCAGCCATCTCAGCACCCTGGAACCCCCCGGGTGGCACAGGGCTGGATGGGGCTTTCGTATAGCAGGGACGGTGCTGCCTCTCGCTTCGCTCGCTGTCCGCCGCTCGCTGCTCGCTCGCGCAGCCAAAAATGGCCAGTTTTGGCCCGTTTTTGGGCTGTTTTGGCCTGTTTTTGGGCTGTTCTTGTGTGCCGCGGCGACCGTCGTGAGCGGAGCAAAATGTCAGCCATCTCAGCACCCTGGAACCCCCCGGGTGGCACAGGGCTGGATGGGGCTTTCGTATAGCAGGGACGGTGCTGCCTCTCGCTTCGCTCGCTGTCCGCCGCTCGCCGCTCGCTCGCGCAGCCAAAAATGGCCAGTTTTGGCCCGTTTTTGGGCCGTTTTGGCCAGTTTTTGGCCTGTTCTTGCGTTGCGCGGTGACCGTCGAGAGCGGAGCAAAACGTCAGCCATCTCAGCACCCTGGAACCCCCCGGGT
>NW_027020798.1:52500-55000 GCF_036884655.1 Musa acuminata AAA Group
GGGGCTTTCGTATAGCAGGGACGGTGCTGCCTCTCGCTTCGCTCGCTGTTCGCCGCTCACCGCTCGCTCGCTCAGCCAAAAATGGCCAGTTTTGGCCCGTTTTTGGGCTGTTTTGGCCTGTTTTTGGTCCGTTCTTGCATGGCGCGGTGACCGTCGTGAGCGGAGCAAAACGTCAGCCATCTCAGCACCCTGGAACCCCCCGGGTGGCACAGGGCTGGATGGGGCTTTCGTATAGCAGGGACGGTGCTGCCTCACGCTTCGCTCGCTGTTCGCCGCTCGCCGCTCGCTCGCGCAGCCAAAAATGACCAGTTTTGGCCCGTTTTTGGGCTGTTTTGGCCTGTTTATGGTCCGTTCTTGCGTGGTGCGGTGACCGTCGTGAGCGGAGCAAAACGTCAGCCATCTCAGCACCCTGGAACCCCCCGGGTGGCACAGGGCTGGATGGGGCTTTCGTATATAGCAGGGACGGTGCTGCCTCTCGCTTCGCTCGCTGTCCGCCGCTCGCCGCTCGCTCGCGCAGCCAAAAATGGCCAGTTTTGGCCCGTTTTTGGGCCGTTTTGGCCAGTTTTTGGCCTGTTCTTGCATTGCGCGGTGACCGTCGAGAGCGGAGCAAAACGTCAGCCATCTCAGCACCCTGGAACCCCCCGGGTGGCACAGGGCTGGATGGGGCTTTCGTATAGCAGGGACGGTGCTGCCTCTCGCTTCGCTCGCTGTCCGCCGCTCGCCGCTCGCTCGTGCAGCCAAAAATGGCCAGTTTTGGCCCGTTTTTGGGCCGTTTTGGCCAGTTTTTGGCCTGTTCTTGCATTGCGCGGTGACCGTCGAGAGCGGAGCAAAACGTCAGCCATCTCAGCACCCTGGAACCCCCCGGGTGGCACAGGGCTGGATGGGGCTTTCGTATAGCAGGGACGGTGCTGCCTCTCGCTTCGCTCGCTGTCCGCCGCTCGCCGCTCGCTCGTGCAGCCAAAAATGGCCAGTTTTGGCCCGTTTTTGGGCCGTTTTGGCCAGTTTTTGGCCTGTTCTTGCATTGCGCGGTGACCGTCGAGAGCGGAGCAAAACGTCAGCCATCTCAGCACCCTGGAACCCCCCGGGTGGCACAGGGCTGGATGGGGCTTTCGTATAGCAGGGACGGTGCTGCCTCTCGCTTCGCTCGCTGTCCGCCGCTCGCCGCTCGCTCGTGCAGCCAAAAATGGCCAGTTTTGGCCCGTTTTTGGGCCGTTTTGGCCAGTTTTTGGCCTGTTCTTGCATTGCGCGGTGACCGTCGAGAGCGGAGCAAAACGTCAGCCATCTCAGCACCCTGGAACCCCCCGGGTGGCACAGGGCTGGATGGGGCTTTCGTATAGCAGGGACGGTGCTGCCTCTCGCTTCGCTCGCTGTCCGCCGCTCGCCGCTCGCTCGTGCAGCCAAAAATGGCCAGTTTTGGCCCGTTTTTGGGCCGTTTTGGCCAGTTTTTGGCCTGTTCTTGCATTGCGCGGTGACCGTCGAGAGCGGAGCAAAACGTCAGCCATCTCAGCACCCTGGAACCCCCCGGGTGGCACAGGGCTGGATGGGGCTTTCGTATAGCAGGGACGGTGCTGCCTCTCGCTTCGCTCGCTGTCCGCCGCTCGCCGCTCGCTCGCGCAGCCAAAAATGGCCAGTTTTGGCCCGTTTTTGGGCCGTTTTGGCCAGTTTTTGGCCTGTTCTTGCATTGCGCGGTGACCGTCGAGAGCGGAGCAAAACGTCAGCCATCTCAGCACCCTGGAACCCCCCGGGTGGCACAGGGCTGGATGGGGCTTTCGTATAGCAGGGACGGTGCTGCCTCTCGCTTCGCTCGCTGTCCGCCGCTCGCCGCTCGCGCAGCCAAAAATGGCCAGTTTTGGCCCGTTTTTGGGCCGTTTTGGCCAGTTTTTGGCCTGTTCTTGCATTGCGCGGTGACCGTCGAGAGCGGAGCAAAACGTCAGCCATCTCAGCACCCTGGAACCCCCCGGGTGGCACAGGGCTGGATGGGGCTTTCGTATAGCAGGGACGGTGCTGCCTCTCGCTTCGCTCGCTGTTCGCCGCTCGCCGCTCGCTCGCGCAGCCAAAAATGGCCAGTTTTGGCCCGTTTTTGGGCTGTTTTGGCCAGTTTTTGGCCTGTTCTTGCGTGGTGCGGTGACCGTCGTGAGCGGAGCAAAACGTCAGCCATCTCAGCACCCTGGAACCCCCCGGGTGGCACAGGGCTGGATGGGGCTTTCGTATAGCAGGGACGGTGCTGCCTCTCGCTTCGCTCGCTGTTCGCCGCTCGCCGCTCGCTCGCGCAGCCAAAAATGGCCAGTTTTGGCCCGTTTTTGGGCTGTTTTGGCCTGTTTTTGGGCTGTTCTTGTGTGGCGCGGTGACCGTCGTGAGCGGAGCAAAATGTCAGCCATCTCAGCACCCTGGAACCCCCCGGGTGGCACAGGGCTGGATGGGGCTTTCGTATAGCAGGGACGGTGCTGCCTCGCGCTTCGCTCGCTGTTCGCCGCTCTCCGCTCGCTCGCGCAGCAAAAAA
>NW_027020798.1:75000-77500 GCF_036884655.1 Musa acuminata AAA Group
GTTTTGGCCTGTTTTTGGTCCGTTCTTGCGTGGCACGGCGACCGTCGTGAGCGGAGCAAAACGTCAGCCATCTCAGCACCCTGGAACCCCCCGGGTGGCACAGGGCTGGATGGGGCTTTCGTATAGCAGGGACGGTGCTGCCTCTCGCTTCGCTCGCTGTTCGCCGCTCACCGCTCGCTCGCTCAGCCAAAAATGGCCAGTTTTGGCCCGTTTTTGGGCTGTTTTGGCCTGTTTTTGGTCCGTTCTTGCATGGCGCGGTGACCGTCGTGAGCGGAGCAAAACGTCAGCCATCTCAGCACCCTGGAACCCCCCGGGTGGCACAGGGCTGGATGGGGCTTTCGTATAGCAGGGACGGTGCTGCCTCACGCTTCGCTCGCTGTTCGCCGCTCGCCGCTCGCTCGCGCAGCCAAAAATGACCAGTTTTGGCCCGTTTTTGGGCTGTTTTGGCCTGTTTATGGTCCGTTCTTGCGTGGTGCGGTGACCGTCGTGAGCGGAGCAAAACGTCAGCCATCTCAGCACCCTGGAACCCCCCGGGTGGCACAGGGCTGGATGGGGCTTTCGTATATAGCAGGGACGGTGCTGCCTCTCGCTTCGCTCGCTGTCCGCCGCTCGCCGCTCGCTCGCGCAGCCAAAAATGGCCAGTTTTGGCCCGTTTTTGGGCCGTTTTGGCCAGTTTTTGGCCTGTTCTTGCATTGCGCGGTGACCGTCGAGAGCGGAGCAAAACGTCAGCCATCTCAGCACCCTGGAACCCCCCGGGTGGCACAGGGCTGGATGGGGCTTTCGTATAGCAGGGACGGTGCTGCCTCTCGCTTCGCTCGCTGTCCGCCGCTCGCCGCTCGCTCGTGCAGCCAAAAATGGCCAGTTTTGGCCCGTTTTTGGGCCGTTTTGGCCAGTTTTTGGCCTGTTCTTGCATTGCGCGGTGACCGTCGAGAGCGGAGCAAAACGTCAGCCATCTCAGCACCCTGGAACCCCCCGGGTGGCACAGGGCTGGATGGGGCTTTCGTATAGCAGGGACGGTGCTGCCTCTCGCTTCGCTCGCTGTCCGCCGCTCGCCGCTCGCTCGTGCAGCCAAAAATGGCCAGTTTTGGCCCGTTTTTGGGCCGTTTTGGCCAGTTTTTGGCCTGTTCTTGCATTGCGCGGTGACCGTCGAGAGCGGAGCAAAACGTCAGCCATCTCAGCACCCTGGAACCCCCCGGGTGGCACAGGGCTGGATGGGGCTTTCGTATAGCAGGGACGGTGCTGCCTCTCGCTTCGCTCGCTGTCCGCCGCTCGCCGCTCGCTCGTGCAGCCAAAAATGGCCAGTTTTGGCCCGTTTTTGGGCCGTTTTGGCCAGTTTTTGGCCTGTTCTTGCATTGCGCGGTGACCGTCGAGAGCGGAGCAAAACGTCAGCCATCTCAGCACCCTGGAACCCCCCGGGTGGCACAGGGCTGGATGGGGCTTTCGTATAGCAGGGACGGTGCTGCCTCTCGCTTCGCTCGCTGTCCGCCGCTCGCCGCTCGCTCGTGCAGCCAAAAATGGCCAGTTTTGGCCCGTTTTTGGGCCGTTTTGGCCAGTTTTTGGCCTGTTCTTGCATTGCGCGGTGACCGTCGAGAGCGGAGCAAAACGTCAGCCATCTCAGCACCCTGGAACCCCCCGGGTGGCACAGGGCTGGATGGGGCTTTCGTATAGCAGGGACGGTGCTGCCTCTCGCTTCGCTCGCTGTCCGCCGCTCGCCGCTCGCTCGCGCAGCCAAAAATGGCCAGTTTTGGCCCGTTTTTGGGCCGTTTTGGCCAGTTTTTGGCCTGTTCTTGCATTGCGCGGTGACCGTCGAGAGCGGAGCAAAACGTCAGCCATCTCAGCACCCTGGAACCCCCCGGGTGGCACAGGGCTGGATGGGGCTTTCGTATAGCAGGGACGGTGCTGCCTCTCGCTTCGCTCGCTGTCCGCCGCTCGCCGCTCGCGCAGCCAAAAATGGCCAGTTTTGGCCCGTTTTTGGGCCGTTTTGGCCAGTTTTTGGCCTGTTCTTGCATTGCGCGGTGACCGTCGAGAGCGGAGCAAAACGTCAGCCATCTCAGCACCCTGGAACCCCCCGGGTGGCACAGGGCTGGATGGGGCTTTCGTATAGCAGGGACGGTGCTGCCTCTCGCTTCGCTCGCTGTTCGCCGCTCGCCGCTCGCTCGCGCAGCCAAAAATGGCCAGTTTTGGCCCGTTTTTGGGCTGTTTTGGCCAGTTTTTGGCCTGTTCTTGCGTGGTGCGGTGACCGTCGTGAGCGGAGCAAAACGTCAGCCATCTCAGCACCCTGGAACCCCCCGGGTGGCACAGGGCTGGATGGGGCTTTCGTATAGCAGGGACGGTGCTGCCTCTCGCTTCGCTCGCTGTTCGCCGCTCGCCGCTCGCTCGCGCAGCCAAAAATGGCCAGTTTTGGCCCGTTTTTGGGCTGTTTTGGCCTGTTTTTGGGCTGTTCTTGTGTGGCGCGGTGACCGTCGTGAGCGGAGCAAAATGTCAGCCATCTCAGCACCCT
>NW_027020798.1:97500-100000 GCF_036884655.1 Musa acuminata AAA Group
CTGGATGGGGCTTTCGTATAGCAGGGACGGTGCTGCCTCACGCTTCGCTCGCTGTTCGCCGCTCGCCGCTCGCTCGCGCAACCTAAAATGGCCAGTTTTGGCCCGTTTTTGGGCTGTTTTGGCCTGTTTTTGGTCCGTTCTTGCGTGGCACGGCGACCGTCGTGAGCGGAGCAAAACGTCAGCCATCTCAGCACCCTGGAACCCCCCGGGTGGCACAGGGCTGGATGGGGCTTTCGTATAGCAGGGACGGTGCTGCCTCTCGCTTCGCTCGCTGTTCGCCGCTCACCGCTCGCTCGCTCAGCCAAAAATGGCCAGTTTTGGCCCGTTTTTGGGCTGTTTTGGCCTGTTTTTGGTCCGTTCTTGCATGGCGCGGTGACCGTCGTGAGCGGAGCAAAACGTCAGCCATCTCAGCACCCTGGAACCCCCCGGGTGGCACAGGGCTGGATGGGGCTTTCGTATAGCAGGGACGGTGCTGCCTCACGCTTCGCTCGCTGTTCGCCGCTCGCCGCTCGCTCGCGCAGCCAAAAATGACCAGTTTTGGCCCGTTTTTGGGCTGTTTTGGCCTGTTTATGGTCCGTTCTTGCGTGGTGCGGTGACCGTCGTGAGCGGAGCAAAACGTCAGCCATCTCAGCACCCTGGAACCCCCCGGGTGGCACAGGGCTGGATGGGGCTTTCGTATATAGCAGGGACGGTGCTGCCTCTCGCTTCGCTCGCTGTCCGCCGCTCGCCGCTCGCTCGCGCAGCCAAAAATGGCCAGTTTTGGCCCGTTTTTGGGCCGTTTTGGCCAGTTTTTGGCCTGTTCTTGCATTGCGCGGTGACCGTCGAGAGCGGAGCAAAACGTCAGCCATCTCAGCACCCTGGAACCCCCCGGGTGGCACAGGGCTGGATGGGGCTTTCGTATAGCAGGGACGGTGCTGCCTCTCGCTTCGCTCGCTGTCCGCCGCTCGCCGCTCGCTCGTGCAGCCAAAAATGGCCAGTTTTGGCCCGTTTTTGGGCCGTTTTGGCCAGTTTTTGGCCTGTTCTTGCATTGCGCGGTGACCGTCGAGAGCGGAGCAAAACGTCAGCCATCTCAGCACCCTGGAACCCCCCGGGTGGCACAGGGCTGGATGGGGCTTTCGTATAGCAGGGACGGTGCTGCCTCTCGCTTCGCTCGCTGTCCGCCGCTCGCCGCTCGCTCGTGCAGCCAAAAATGGCCAGTTTTGGCCCGTTTTTGGGCCGTTTTGGCCAGTTTTTGGCCTGTTCTTGCATTGCGCGGTGACCGTCGAGAGCGGAGCAAAACGTCAGCCATCTCAGCACCCTGGAACCCCCCGGGTGGCACAGGGCTGGATGGGGCTTTCGTATAGCAGGGACGGTGCTGCCTCTCGCTTCGCTCGCTGTCCGCCGCTCGCCGCTCGCTCGTGCAGCCAAAAATGGCCAGTTTTGGCCCGTTTTTGGGCCGTTTTGGCCAGTTTTTGGCCTGTTCTTGCATTGCGCGGTGACCGTCGAGAGCGGAGCAAAACGTCAGCCATCTCAGCACCCTGGAACCCCCCGGGTGGCACAGGGCTGGATGGGGCTTTCGTATAGCAGGGACGGTGCTGCCTCTCGCTTCGCTCGCTGTCCGCCGCTCGCCGCTCGCTCGTGCAGCCAAAAATGGCCAGTTTTGGCCCGTTTTTGGGCCGTTTTGGCCAGTTTTTGGCCTGTTCTTGCATTGCGCGGTGACCGTCGAGAGCGGAGCAAAACGTCAGCCATCTCAGCACCCTGGAACCCCCCGGGTGGCACAGGGCTGGATGGGGCTTTCGTATAGCAGGGACGGTGCTGCCTCTCGCTTCGCTCGCTGTCCGCCGCTCGCCGCTCGCTCGCGCAGCCAAAAATGGCCAGTTTTGGCCCGTTTTTGGGCCGTTTTGGCCAGTTTTTGGCCTGTTCTTGCATTGCGCGGTGACCGTCGAGAGCGGAGCAAAACGTCAGCCATCTCAGCACCCTGGAACCCCCCGGGTGGCACAGGGCTGGATGGGGCTTTCGTATAGCAGGGACGGTGCTGCCTCTCGCTTCGCTCGCTGTCCGCCGCTCGCCGCTCGCGCAGCCAAAAATGGCCAGTTTTGGCCCGTTTTTGGGCCGTTTTGGCCAGTTTTTGGCCTGTTCTTGCATTGCGCGGTGACCGTCGAGAGCGGAGCAAAACGTCAGCCATCTCAGCACCCTGGAACCCCCCGGGTGGCACAGGGCTGGATGGGGCTTTCGTATAGCAGGGACGGTGCTGCCTCTCGCTTCGCTCGCTGTTCGCCGCTCGCCGCTCGCTCGCGCAGCCAAAAATGGCCAGTTTTGGCCCGTTTTTGGGCTGTTTTGGCCAGTTTTTGGCCTGTTCTTGCGTGGTGCGGTGACCGTCGTGAGCGGAGCAAAACGTCAGCCATCTCAGCACCCTGGAACCCCCCGGGTGGCACAGGGCTGGATGGGGCTTTCGTATAGCAGGGACGGTGCTGCCTCTCGCTTCGCTCGCTGTTCGCCGCTCGCCGCTCGCTCGCGCAGC
>NW_027020799.1:5000-7500 GCF_036884655.1 Musa acuminata AAA Group
GACGTTTTGCTCCGCTCTCGACGGTCACCGCGCAATGCAAGAACAGGCCAAAAACTGGCCAAAACGGCCCAAAAACGGGCCAAAACTGGCCATTTTTGGCTGCGCGAGCGAGCGGCGAGCGGCGGACAGCGAGCGAAGCGAGAGGCAGCACCGTCCCTGCTATACGAAAGCCCCATCCAGCCCTGTGCCACCCGGGGGGTTCCAGGGTGCTGAGATGGCTGACGTTTTGCTCCGCTCTCGACGGTCACCGCGCAATGCAAGAACAGGCCAAAAACTGGCCAAAACGGCCCAAAAACGGGCCAAAACTGGCCATTTTTGGCTGCACGAGCGAGCGGCGAGCGGCGGACAGCGAGCGAAGCGAGAGGCAGCACCGTCCCTGCTATACGAAAGCCCCATCCAGCCCTGTGCCACCCGGGGGGTTCCAGGGTGCTGAGATGGCTGACGTTTTGCTCCGCTCTCGACGGTCACCGCGCAATGCAAGAACAGGCCAAAAACTGGCCAAAACGGCCCAAAAACGGGCCAAAACTGGCCATTTTTGGCTGCACGAGCGAGCGGCGAGCGGCGGACAGCGAGCGAAGCGAGAGGCAGCACCGTCCCTGCTATACGAAAGCCCCATCCAGCCCTGTGCCACCCGGGGGGTTCCAGGGTGCTGAGATGGCTGACGTTTTGCTCCGCTCTCGACGGTCACCGCGCAATGCAAGAACAGGCCAAAAACTGGCCAAAACGGCCCAAAAACGGGCCAAAACTGGCCATTTTTGGCTGCACGAGCGAGCGGCGAGCGGCGGACAGCGAGCGAAGCGAGAGGCAGCACCGTCCCTGCTATACGAAAGCCCCATCCAGCCCTGTGCCACCCGGGGGGTTCCAGGGTGCTGAGATGGCTGACGTTTTGCTCCGCTCTCGACGGTCACCGCGCAATGCAAGAACAGGCCAAAAACTGGCCAAAACGGCCCAAAAACGGGCCAAAACTGGCCATTTTTGGCTGCGCGAGCGAGCGGCGAGCGGCGGACAGCGAGCGAAGCGAGAGGCAGCACCGTCCCTGCTATACGAAAGCCCCATCCAGCCCTGTGCCACCCGGGGGGTTCCAGGGTGCTGAGATGGCTGACGTTTTGCTCCGCTCTCGACGGTCACCGCGCAATGCAAGAACAGGCCAAAAACTGGCCAAAACGGCCCAAAAACGGGCCAAAACTGGCCATTTTTGGCTGCACGAGCGAGCGGCGAGCGGCGGACAGCGAGCGAAGCGAGAGGCAGCACCGTCCCTGCTATACGAAAGCCCCATCCAGCCCTGTGCCACCCGGGGGGTTCCAGGGTGCTGAGATGGCTGACGTTTTGCTCCGCTCTCGACGGTCACCGCGCAATGCAAGAACAGGCCAAAAACTGGCCAAAACGGCCCAAAAACGGGCCAAAACTGGCCATTTTTGGCTGCACGAGCGAGCGGCGAGCGGCGGACAGCGAGCGAAGCGAGAGGCAGCACCGTCCCTGCTATACGAAAGCCCCATCCAGCCCTGTGCCACCCGGGGGGTTCCAGGGTGCTGAGATGGCTGACGTTTTGCTCCGCTCTCGACGGTCACCGCGCAATGCAAGAACAGGCCAAAAACTGGCCAAAACGGCCCAAAAACGGGCCAAAACTGGCCATTTTTGGCTGCACGAGCGAGCGGCGAGCGGCGGACAGCGAGCGAAGCGAGAGGCAGCACCGTCCCTGCTATACGAAAGCCCCATCCAGCCCTGTGCCACCCGGGGGGTTCCAGGGTGCTGAGATGGCTGACGTTTTGCTCCGCTCTCGACGGTCACCGCGCAATGCAAGAACAGGCCAAAAACTGGCCAAAACGGCCCAAAAACGGGCCAAAACTGGCCATTTTTGGCTGCGCGAGCGAGCGGCGAGCGGCGGACAGCGAGCGAAGCGAGAGGCAGCACCGTCCCTGCTATACGAAAGCCCCATCCAGCCCTGTGCCACCCGGGGGGTTCCAGGGTGCTGAGATGGCTGACGTTTTGCTCCGCTCTCGACGGTCACCGCGCAATGCAAGAACAGGCCAAAAACTGGCCAAAACGGCCCAAAAACGGGCCAAAACTGGCCATTTTTGGCTGCACGAGCGAGCGGCGAGCGGCGGACAGCGAGCGAAGCGAGAGGCAGCACCGTCCCTGCTATACGAAAGCCCCATCCAGCCCTGTGCCACCCGGGGGGTTCCAGGGTGCTGAGATGGCTGACGTTTTGCTCCGCTCTCGACGGTCACCGCGCAATGCAAGAACAGGCCAAAAACTGGCCAAAACGGCCCAAAAACGGGCCAAAACTGGCCATTTTTGGCTGCACGAGCGAGCGGCGAGCGGCGGACAGCGAGCGAAGCGAGAGGCAGCACCGTCCCTGCTATACGAAAGCCCCATCCAGCCCTGTGCCACCCGGGGGGTTCCAGGGTGCTGAGATGGCTGACGTTTTGCTCCGCTCTCGACGGTCACCGCGCAATGCAAGAACAGGCCAAAAACTGGCCAAAACGGCCCAAAAACGGGC